>NW_024429060.1:0-94993 GCF_009769625.2 Cygnus olor
CACTACAGGGCCTCAATGTCCTTTTTGTAGTGAGGGGCTAAGACCTAATGTTTTTTAGTATATTTCATACAGAGACAAAATTCTCACATTTGCTGTGAGAATGGGAGTAAATACATGATAACATGGATAACACATTCACGTATTCAGTTTCTCAAAAGTCTTATCGATTACATAAACTTTACTATTGTGGGTAGTCCACAAGACTATGTCAGTGAGCAGTATTCAGTAGTCAGTCTTAAATGGTTTTCTTATAGTAGCTGTAATGATTATACAGTGAGATTTTATTAGCTAGATATAAAAACAAATGTAGAAATTTTCTTAGCTTATACTTAATAACATATCTAGTAACATTGGCAAATGGCTCAGCAGAGTATCAGCTAAGTTAGAAGGAATCTGGGTTTGAAATAAAAACTTATGTATTTATTATTATACTGTTCAATTAATGTGCCTTACAGAAGAGAAATGCAACACCATATTTGTCTAATAAATGGAATGAGCCTTCCACTTAACCTGATAGCAATTATATGGGAAATATATATGCCTCTGTCACAAGACACCAATTCAAGAAAATTAATAGACCATCTCCTTCTGGTTGGTTTATATATGACTGTTAGGAATGGGCACTGCTTCAGAAAGCAGGTGGCACTGCATTGATTGCCTTTGACAGGTGTGGCTTGTGGCTGAAATGAAAAAATTAACTAAAGGATTCAATGAGGAACTTGGTGTATTATTCAATATGACTGTCCTTATTTTCTTCTATATTTTTCTTCCAGATTTTTTTTTTCTAAAAAATATAAAACTATATTGTATCTACTGGCATGTAACTAATTCAGATTTTTCACTAAACAAGAAATACCTACTAGTCCACCTTTCTGAGTGTTGTCACGAGGTTATTTTCTGTAATATGACACATTTTCTTCTACTTTACTACTACATGCTTGTATTACATATAAATGCACAATAAATATTACTCTCAATAATAATTTTCATCTTCCTGTTGATTTTTTTTTTCATGTTGACAAATAAAGCAAGAATTATGTTTACATTTATTTTATGTAGTACTTGCTATAAATTGGTACAAACTGAACATTTTATTTTTGTGAGAAAAGAGAGTAGAATAACAGAGGTAGACTCTGGAGTAAAAATACACTTTCCAGTGATAGAATGTGAATAGCTGTTCTTCAGAGGAACCCTTTTCCTTGGTCCATAAAGTTATCTGTTGAAGATCTTAATGCCTAAAACAAACAAACAAACAAATAAATAAATAAATAGATAAATAAATAAAGTAAAAAATTAAAATAATAATAATAATAATAAAAAGTTACACAATTTTGACCAACCCTGCCATTTTTTTGACTTTTTTTTTAATTTGATGGAGTTTGCCAACAAAGACTTTAACTGTCCTTGACTTAACTGACTGCTAAGAACCTATGTAACAGTATATTTAGGGGCTGGTGCTACCCTAGCTGTTGCACTGCTCACTTCCCAGACACAGCTCACCACAGTCACAGTTTTGAGCTATGCCCCTGCCTACTTAGTGGGCTTCTTCTTGGAGTGGAAGAGATGAGGAACACAACAAACAGAGTGGGCAAGCAGGGAGTGGCGTACCAGTCAGGCATGTTGCTGGACTTCATGCAGGCAGGGCACAGTATCCCTCCCCACTAAGGAAACTGACTCACCTATCAGCTACCTCGCAGACAGCAATTGCAGCCATGGTCTCTACCAGGCAAAATTTCTTGCCAAAAAGTCTGTGGCAACCCAGACTGACTGAGGACCCAAAAACACAGCTGCTCAGGTCTCCAGCTGCAGGGAGTAGCTAAGCCTAATGCTGCTAATGGAGGGTTGCAGAGATACCACCTGCATGAGGTGCAAGCTGGTGGAGGATCTGATCACCCTGGTGGCAGAGATGAAGGAGGAAGTGGAGAAATTAAGGACTATCGGGGAGTGCAAGAAGTTAGACTGATGGAGTCAATCCCTGCCATGTCTGTGACAAAGGCACCAGGGTGATACACCACATATAGTTGTGGACCCCCTGCCCTGTCACTGTTGGGCAGAGGGAGGGGACCTAAGAGACAGAGAGGAATGGAAACAGGCCACTACTCAGCGTCTCAGGCAAGGCCCCTGTATACCCACCTCACCTTCCCAGGTGCCCTTACACGATAGGTTTGAGGCTCTGGAGCTTGAGAGACAGGTAGGTGAGGACGTCGGGGAAGGTCCACCCAGGAGGTTGTCTAGGGCGAGGAAGTCTACTCCACACCTCAAGACTTCCTCCACCAAGAAGGAAAGAAGGGTAATGGTTGTAGGTGATTCCCTTCTGAGGGGAATAGAGCGCCCCATATGTCGTCCAGACCCTACCCATAGGGAAGTCTGCTGCCTACCTGAAGCCTAGGTCAGGGACATTACAATGAAACTTCCTGGCCTGGTTCAACCCTCTGATTATTATCCATTATTGATAATTTAGGCTGGAAGTGATGAAAACTTCGAGAGAAGACTGAGGTCTGTCAGAAAGGACTTCAGGGGATTGGGGCGGTTAGTGGATGGATTGGGAGAACAGGTGGTGTTTTCCTCTGTCCCTTCAGTGGCAGAGAAGGATACTGAGAAGACCTGGAAATCCAGCGAATAAACACATGGTTGAGAGGCTGGTGCCATTGCAGGAATTTATTTGTTTTATTTTTTGACCATGGGGTGGTTTCCTCGGCACCTGGCCTGATGGCTGCTGATGGGTCCCACCTGTCTCCAACAGGGAAAAAGGATCCTAGACCAGGTGCTGGCAGGGCTCATTCAGAGGGCTTTAAACTAGGTATGAAGTGGAATATGGATGAAATGAGGCTTAATAGAGATGAGCCTGGGGGAGCAATGCCAGGGTTGGGGGTGAGGACAATAGTTCAACTGCATTGCATCTACACTAGTGGAGGCAGCATGGACAACAAACAGGAGAAGCTGGAAGTCATTGTGCAGCAGGCATATTGTGACCTAATCACCATCACTGAAACATGGTGAGACCACGCCCATGACTGGAGTGCTGCAATGGATGGCTATAAGCTCTTTAAAAAAGACAGGCAACTGAGGAGGGGCAGTGGCATGGCTTTCTATATTAGAGTGCTTCAATGTTGTAGAGCTTGGGGCTGAGAATGATAAGGCAGAGTCCCTAGGGATAAGGATCAGGGGGATATCCAACAAGGCAGACATCCTGGTGGGGGTCTGCTATAGACCACTAAACCAGGATGAAGAGGCGGATGAGGCATTCTACAAGCAGCTGGCAGAAGTTGTTCAATCACCAGCACTTGTTCACGTGGGGGACTTCAACTTCCCAGACATATGATAGAATTACAATACAGCCCTGAGGAAGCAGTCTAAAAGGTTCTTGGAGTGCATGGAAGACAGCTTTCTTACAAAGTTGATTAGTGAACTTACTGGGAGGGTGCCCTGCTAGACCTGCTGTTCATGAACAGTGAAGAGGTCTCCCGATGTGGTGGTAGGGAGTTGTCTTGGGCAGAGTGACCATGACGTGGTAGAGTTCTATATTCTTGATTAAGACAGAACAGGGGGCAGTAAAACTGCTGCCTTGGGCTTTCAGAGGGCAGACTTTGAACTGTGCAGGATGCTGTTAGGGAGGGTCCCTCAGGAGTCAGTCTTGAACTGCAGAAGGGTCCAGGAAAGCTGGACGCTCCTCAAGAAGGAAGTTTTAAAGTAGCAGGAGCAGTCTGTCCCCATGTGCGTAACATGGGTTAGCAGGGAAGAAGACCGGTGTGGCTAAACAGTGAACTTTTGCTGTATGTTTGGGAGAAAAATAGAGAGTTTATATCTGGTGAAAGAAGGGACAGGCAACTCAGGGAGAGTACCAAGAAGAAAATCAGAAAAGCTAAAACCTAGCAGGAGCTCTACCTTGAAAAGGATAACAATAAAAACATAAATAATAATAATAATAATAATAATAATAATAATGTTTTTACAAAGATATTAACAGTAAGTGGAGGGCCAAGGAGAAACTCCTTCCTTTACTGGACACAAGGTGGAACATGACTGCTGAGGATAAGTAAAAGGCTGAAGTCCTTAATGACCTCTTTACATCTGTCTTTGGTAGTCAGACCACTTATCTTCAGGGTACTTAGCTTCCTGAACTGGAAGTCTAGGATTGGGAAGAGAAGAAACACACAATGATTCAGGTGGAAACAGCTAGAGACCTGATGTTTCACCTGGACTGTCACAAGTCCATGGGGCCAGTTGGGATCCACCTGAAGGTGCTGAGGGAGTTGGCAGACGTGACTGTTGAGCCGCTTCCCATCATCTTTCATCAGTCTTGGTCATCCAGAGAGATCCCAGATGACTGGAGACTTGCTAATGGGATGCCAAACTATAAAAAGGGTTGTAAGGAAGACCCAGGCAACTATAGGCCTGTCAGCCTGACCTCAGTGCCAGGAAAGGTGATGGAACAGATCATCTTGAAGGCAATCACACAGCATGTGCGGGACAACCTAGGGATCAGGCCCAGTCAGCATGAGTTCAGGTCCTGCCTGACCAACTTCATCTCCTTCTATGACTGGGTGACCCTCCTGGTGATTGAGGGAAAACCTGTTGACATAGTCTACCTAGACTTCAGCAAGGCCTTTGACATAATCTCCCAGCTGGATGGCCAGGTCCAGAAAGTGGTGGTGAACAGAGTGAAATCCAGCTAGCGGCCAGTCACCAGTGGTGTTCCCCAAGGTTCAGTGTTGGGGCCCATCCTCTTTAATATCTTCACTGATGATTTGGATGAGGGAATTGAGTGCTCCCTCAGTAAGTTTGCAGATGACACCAAGCTGGGGGGAGTGTCAATCTGCCAGATGGTAGAAAGGCCCTGCACAGGGACCTGGACAGGATGAGTTGATGGGCAGAGGCCAATGGGATGACGTTCAACATGGTTAAATGCTGGTTTTGCACTTTGGCCACAACAACCCCATGCAACGCTACAGGCCTGGGGCAGAGTGGCTTGAAAGCTGTGCAGAGGAAAAAGATCTAGGAGTGCTGGTCAATGCTCACCTGAACATGAGCCAGCAATGTGCCCAGGTGGTCAAGAAGACTAATGGCATCCTAGATTGTATCAGGAATAGTGTAATCTGCAGGACCAGGGAGATGTTCGTCCCCTTGTATTTTGCTCTGGTGAGGTTGCACCTCAAGTGCTGTGTTCACTTTTGGACCACTCACTACAAGAAGGACATCAGGACCCTGGAGCACATCCAGGGAAGGGCTGCAAAGCTGGTGAGCACATGTCCTGTTGGGAGCATCTGTGGGAACTGGGGTTGTTTAGTCTGGAGAAGAGGAGGCTCAGGGCAAACCTTATTGCTCTCTACAACTACCTGAAAGGAATTTGTGGGGAGTTGGGGGTCCACCTCTTCTCACAGATAATTAGTGATAGGAGAAGAGGGAATGACCTCAAGTTGTGCCAGGGGAAGTTTAGGTTGGAAATTAGGATAAATTTCGTCTCATAAACAGCGGTTAGGCATTGGAACAAGTTGCCCAGGGAGGATGTGAAGTCACTTTCCTTGTGGGTGTTTAAAGGAGAGGGTGGACGTGGTGCTTAGGGACAAGGTTTTGTGGGTGATATTGGTGGTAGGGGGGTGGTTGGACCAGATGATCTTGAAGGTCTTTTCCAGCCCTAGTCATTATACGATTCTGTATCACTTCAGACCTCTAATTACATTTTAAAAATAAATTACTCTATAGGTTATGTATATTTACTGCAGTATGCCTATTCACTTAATAAAAAGATATTTTGTCACTTTATGAGTCGAGTTATATGATAAGGAAATTATACATTATTAGTTTCATAATATTTTAATTTTCACTTTACGACCTGCATGTGTAATCTGTAGAATGGGAACATATTTTTTATTAACTAGTCTGTATCTTTTTCAGATAAGATAATTCATCTCTGAGGATCTCTGAATCAGCAAAGTCAACACAATTCAGAAATTTTCTTTTGTATGAAAAATATATTTAGTTATTCATTTTTCCAAAGGAAAGAAAAAATATAAATATTAATGTAGTGACAGAATAAGCTGTATAGTTGGGAAAATATATATATATATATATATATATGTTTTACTATAATAACTTGGTATAGTTAGAAAAAATAAAAGTTGTTTTATTTTCTTTTGTTTTCCTCTGAAGCCTTTTTCAGGTTAGAAATAGAATCTGTAAACTTTAATGCTCAGTCAAGTTAAGGTCAGGAGTATAGCTGTTGTTAGAAATGGAGCTGATATGTGTCTATTATTTACAACTGACTGTAGAACCAACTGTAGAAGAAGAGAAATGAGTACAATGCTTACTACTGACTGTAGAACCATCTGTACAAAAGAGAAAAGGAGTAAAATGCTGTGGTTATCTTACAGACAATTTACAGAAACACATAGTTCAGAACATCTGAAACAGAGCAGAGTATGTATATAGCAAGAATAATATACAATAAAAGCAAATACAAAGAGACTATACTGTGTTACAGAGGATTGTAACTTGTCATAAGAGAATCTCTAGTGAAAACAAACTCTTGTGAAATATGTAATAAAGATAGTCTCTGCTGAATAAAAGCAATTTTGTGAGTGAACTTGAGCCCTCTATTAAAAAGTTAGTTTCTTTGCTTGCTTGCAAGCTCTGCTTTGAGGTATTCTACTCTCCATAAATGGATATGGTATGTGATATTATTCATTTCAAGGTGGATGAAATCATACCATCTTGGTTTTGTCTGTTGACCATAACCTTAAGATGCTAGGGTATCTGGCTTTGAATATAGGTAGGCCTCCTGTGATATTTCACAACATACATACTCTCTCAGCTTCATCTCATCAAATACCACTCCACTGGGATGCAGCATAGTCCTTTATCATTTCAACACTGGCATTCAGAGCTTCTGAGAACTGGTGAAAACTACTACACCTTAGAGTATCCTGCTAACAACAGTAGAAAAAGCATTTAGCTGATGGGGTGGTCAGAAAATCAGAAATGAGCATTCTTTTCTTATTCACTTCAAAACAGATTTAGCACACTGTGTAGTTAATGATCTAGTCCCAGAACAATTTTGATTACGTTTTATTAAAAAAATAAAATAAAATAAAATAAAATAAAATAAAATCCCACACCATTAAAACCTAATAAAGATAACATCTGCAATACTTGTTTAGTACTGCTGTACAGTATCTGACAACTTATTGTAGCGTATGTCCAGAAGTCATGTCATTTATTATACATCTTTGTTCAATTTTATGATACACATCAGGTGACTTCTTTGTATATGTCTGCACATGCACTTGCTGTAACCCTTTAAAAACAAAGATAGGAGATTTTTTTTTTTTTTTTTTTTTTTTTCCAGTAGCAAAGATTAAAACGAGAAGAAAATTAGTTTTCTGTCAGAAAGGGTTACTCTCAATTTAATCATAACTCTGTAGGAATATTACTGACTGAAAAAATAGGACAGTTGACAGGACTACTGCCAACTATAAGTAGCGCTAATGGAAAAAATAGATAGACACAGACACAGACACAGACACAGATTTCTAGGTTGGAAGAGACCTCAAGATCATCGAGTCCAACCTCCGACCTAACACTAAGCACTCCACTAAACCATATCGCTAAGCTCTACATCTAAACGTCTTTTAAAGACCTCCAGGGATGGTGACTCCACCACCTCCCTGGGCAGCCCGTTCCAATGCTTAATAACCCTTTCGGTAAAGAAGTACTTCCTAACATCCAACCTAAAACTCCCCTGTCGCAACTTTCGCCCATTCCCCCTCGTCCTGTCACCAGGCACGTGGGAGAACAGACCAATCCCCACCTCGCTACAGCCTCCTTTAAGGTACCTGTAGAGAGCGATCAGGTCGCCCCTGAGCCTCCTCTTCACCAGGCTGAAAAATCCCAGCTCCCTCAGCCGCTCCTCGTAAGACTTGTTCTCCAGACCCCTCACCAGCCTCATCGCCCTTCTCTGGACTCTCTCAAGCACCTCAACATCCTTCTCGTAGCAAGGGGCCCAAAACTGAACACAGTACTCGAGGTGCGGCCTCACCAGAGCCGAGTACAGGGGCACAATCACTTCCCTAGACCTGCTGGCCACACTGCTTCTTATACAGGCCAGGATGCTGTTGGCCTTCTTGGCCACCTGAGCACACTGCTGGCTCATATTCAGCCGACTATCAACCAATACTCCGAGGTCCTTCTCTGCCAGGCAGCTTTCCAACCACTCATCTCCCAGCCTGTAACTCTGCTTGGGGTTGTTGCGCCCCAGGTGCAGGACCCGGCACTTGGCCTTGTTGAACTTCATACAGTTGACCTCAGCCCATCGCTCCAGCCTATCCAGATCCTCCTGCAGAGCCTTCCTGCCCTCGAGCAGATCGACACATGCACTTAGCTTGGTGTCATCTGCAAACTTACTGAGGGTGCACTGGACGCCCTCATCCAGATCATCGATAAAGATATTAAAGAGGACCGGCCCCAGTACCGAGCCCTGGGGGACACCACTTGTGACCAGCCTCCAACCAGATTTGACTCCATTCACCACAACTCTCTGGGCCCGGCTATCCAGCCAGTTTCTAACCCAGCGAAGCGTACGCCAGTCCAAGCCCCGCGCAGCCAGTTTCTTGAGGAGAATGTTGTGGGGAACGGTGTCAAAAGCCTTACTGAGGTCAAGGTAAACCACATCCACAGCCCTTCCCTCATCCACCACGCGCGTCACTTTGTCATAGAAGGAGATCAGGTTCGTCAAGCAGGACCTGCCTTTCATAAACCCATGCTGACTGGGCCTGATCGCCTGCTTGCCCTGCAAGTGCCGCGTGATGACCCTCAAGATAATCTGCTCCATGAGCTTTCCTGGCACTGAGGTCAAACTGACAGGCCTATAGTTCCCCGGGTCTGCCCTCCGGCCCTTCTTATAGATGGGTGTCACATTGGCTAGCCGCCAGTCAACTGGGACCTCCCCCGATAGCCAGGACTGCCGATAAATGATGGAAAGCGGCTCGGCCAGCTCCTCTGCCAGTTCTTTCAGTACCCTCGGGTGCATCCCATCGGGCCCCATCGACTTGCGCACATCCAAGCTCCTTAGCAGGTCGCCAACCATTTCCTCATGAATAGCGAAGGCCACATCCTGCTCCCCATCCCCTTCCGCCAGCTCAGGGCACTGGGTATCCAGAGAACAACCGGTATTGCCGCTAAAGACTGAGGCAAAGGCGGCATTAAGCACCTCAGCCTTTTCCTCATCCTTAGTAACCAGGTTTCCCCTCGCATCCAGTAAAGGATGGAGATTCTCCTTAGTCCTCCGTTTCGCATTGATATATTTGTAAAAGGATTTTTTGTTGTCTTTAATGGCAGTAGCCAGGTTGAGCTCCAGATGAGCTTTGGCCTTTCTAATTTTCTCCCTGCACAGCCTCGCTACATCCTTGTAGTCCTCCTCAGTGGCCTGCCCTTTTTTCCAAAGATTATAAACCCTCTTTTTCCTGCTAAGCACAAGCCGCAACTCTCTGTTGAGCCAGGCCGGTCTTCTTCCACGCCGGATCGTCTTTGGGCACGTGGGGACGGACCGCTCCTGTGCCGTTAAGATTTCCTTCTTGAGGAGCGCCCAGCCTTCCTGGACTCCTCTGCCCTTCAGAACCGCCTCCCAAGGGACTCGGCCAACCAGCGTCCTGAGCAGCTCAAAGTCAGCCCTCCAGAAGTCCAAAACAGCAGTTTTACTGGTCCCCTTCCTGGCCTCGCCAACAATAGAGAACTCTACCATTTCGTGGTCACTCTGTCCAAGATGGTTTCCGACCACCACATCTCCCACCAGTCCTTCTCTGTTTGTGAAGAGAAGGTCTAGCGGGGCACCACCCCTGGTAGGTTCACTGACCAGCTGCATCAGGAAGCTATCTCCCACACTCTCCGGAAACCTCCTAGACTGCTTTCTCTGTGCCGTGTTGTGTTTCCAGGATATATCCGGGAAGTTGAAGTCCCCCACGAGGACAAGCGCCGACGATTTTGCAACTTCTGTCAGTTGCCTATAAAACTCCTCATCCGTCTCCTCATCCTGGTTCGGCGGTCTATAACACTCACACTTCATTGACAAAAAGGCTGGAAAAGTGGATGACTCATCACAGTCTTATTTCAGTTTAATACCTGTATACTTTTGCTAGCCTAGAATCACTTGGGCAATGAGATAAGATTAGGATAAGACTGAGATTCATAGATTCATTGCCCCCTAAAAATGGTTTACTTTGCCTAATCTCCCTATCAAACCCTTTTTCCCTCTTAACAGGGTGAAAAGTTCACCTGGAAGTGCTGCATTGTTTTTATGTATTCCACATCTGTACAGATCTAATCTTTGTGTGTGTGTGCATGAGCATGTACATGCTCACACGTGTGAGTTTATTAATTAAGAGAAAAAGGAAGAGAATGTTTTTATAATCAGATTTATCTCCCTCAGCTGAGTTATTCTGGTAGAAAACTGCAATAAAACTTTTACAAAGCAGATTGAATCTTGTAACTCATTGTCAAGGTTGTTGAGAATTATGGTTCTATTTAGAGGCCTTTTCTGGTGGGAAGTTTTCATAATATGGTGACACAATTGTAGGAATCTTAGACATACATGTGAGTCTCACCATGGACACAGAAGCTGGGAAAAGCACTTCAAAATTGTTTTCCAAATCTATTTGATTTTACAGCACATTGTGGAAAAGTTGTAGTAAAAAAATTGCAGTTGCTATAATGGAACATGTCCATGTGTTACCATACTGTCCCATGTTATCATACCAACATCTATAAATTAATGTTATCACAGGGAAAAGGGAGATAGCAAACAGAACACACACACACACAGAAATAACAGATGCGTACTATGAATAACTTGAGTAATTTTCTTCCAAAGTACAATAACAAAATGTCACCTCTGACTACAAAAGTTAAGAATCTTACAACATATATTAAAGGTACAATAGCATCAGTGCTTCAGTTGTTAACTGAAGAAATGAGAGAAAGAGGAAGAGAAATTAATGACTGTCTTCTAACATCCTCTTAAACATCCATGTATCATATAACTAGTAAAAATTAAATAGTTTGAATTGCTTTTACAACACTTAAAGTATGATTGAGGTGAGCAGATTCTCAAGCCTGTGTATCTCTCCAGAGATGGTGTTGAAGTCTGTCAGAATGAGCACAGGTTTAATTCAATCCACTAGAACAAGATACAGAAAATAAGTCAAAAGGAAGCCAAATGTACATTCAGATCACTCTGCACACACAGAATGATTTGCTACAGAAAGAGGAAAGGGATAAAAGAGATGAACTGCAGATAAGACACTGAATTCTTGAGAACTACAAATTAAATGCAGGAGATATGAAAGATATGAGTATAAAGAATAACAGGTGGCTTGATGAAGATCACAAACAGAAATTGAAGATCAGTTAATTGTTAGGATAACTGCACTTTGAATTATCGTCTTATTCACAGATGACAACTTAAGTGTGAGAAAATCAAAAAAAATACAAACATGTTGTGGTTTAGCCCGGCTGGCAGCCAAACACCACACAGCCGTTTGCTCACCCTCCCCCCTCCCTCTCCGGGATGGGGGAGAGAAACGGGAAAGTGAAGTCTGTGAGTTGAGATAAAGACAGTTTATTAAGACAGGGAAAAGAATAACAATCATAATAATAATAATAATAGTATTAATAGTAATGATGTGTACAAAATAAGTGATGCACAATGCAATTGCTCACCACCTGTTGACCAATGCCCAGCCTATCCCCGAGCAGCCGGCCCCGCCTTCCACCCTGGCTAGCCACCCCTATATATTGTTCAGCATGACATCAGATGGTATGGAATACCCCTTTGGCCAGTTTGGGTCAGCTGTCCTGGGTCTGTCCCCTCCCAGCTCCTGCTGCATCCCTAGCCTGCTCGCTAGCAGGACAGAGAGAGGCTGAAAAGTCCTTGGCTTGGTGTAAGCACTGCTCTACAACAATTTAAACATCAGCATGTTATCAGCTCTCTTCTCATTCTAATCCAAGACATAGCACCCTGCCAGCTACTAGGAGGAAAATTAACTCTGTCCTAACTGAAACCAGGAAAAAACATCAATTATTGTAAAGATTGGTGAGAATCTAGAGTAGGACAGAAGGCCTAATAAGATGGCAGCATTGTACAATGAAAGAGCATTCACAAGTTAGTCACATAAAGCACAAAAAAAGACAGCTTCAACTTAAAAATAATAAAGTTACTGAAGGATGAATGGAGTACTAACATAAATAATTTTGTGAAAGAAATGATAAAAACAAAGACATATTCTGGACAGATGTAACTGAAAATATGAATTTTGAAACAACTTGGAAGGAATCACAATGCATCAAGGATAGCCCATGTTCCCATCATGTTATGAAATTATAATCTCAGTCTTTTACAAAGTAACCTTCTTGACTGGATAATGGTATAAAATTCCAAATGAAAATGTAGGCAAACCCAATTTAAAAAAGGTAGGCAGGCAGGCAGGAAGAGAAAGAAAGAAAGACAGGCAGGCTGGCAGGCAGGCAGGCAGGCAGGCAGGAAGGAACTAAGAATTCTAAAGAAAAAAAAAAAAAAAAAGAAAATTCTAAAAGAATTAAAATTTCCTTCTAAAGAAGGAAAATTCTAAAGCAAGAATGATGATCACAGCAACGTCTTTCCTTAGTATGTCCTACTGAATTCTGGTTTTAATATTGAGGGCGACATCCAAACATCATAAGTCCTGCCCAAGTCTTACATTTTCCTTTGTCATCTTTAAGTGGCTTTTCTTCACAGTTTTATTCAAACTGAAACCACTTGTGCTTAGAAGACTTCTAAAAATGCTTCTTTCTCATTCTCTTCATAGCTATTCAGGTTTAATCATCTTATTAAGGATTTTACTGTGAACAGGTGAGTGAGCTTGCTTCTGGGTAGCTCTGGGTAGGAAACCGTGTTAATGCCCTGTCCTTTGATACCCATTGCACAGCACAGTTATACATATCATTATGCTACCTTCTATCGTGCTTTTCAGACCATTCCTATACCCTCTGCTTTCTCAAGTCCTGATGCGATTTTACTTATGTATTCCTAGTTTCTTCCTTAGACTTTGTTCCTTGTTTCCATTGTTGCAGCTTCTGTCCTCTTGGGCAATATTGACTCTTACTAATCTTAAATCTTCTTATTGTCTTAAAACCATGTTAGCTCAGAAGCAGGTGATGCCTTCTGTGTACCTGGATTTACTGTTGGGAAACAGATTTTGTAAATGTTATTTCTAGGTAAGCAATTTTTCTCTAACTGTACTAAGAAAAGAGAATGATAGATTTGCTTGGTTTTGTTTGGTTTTATAGTATGGAGAGTTGTTTAACCTTAGGCAAATCACTAATCCCCAAGAACCTCAGTTCATCCACATGTAAAATAGGCCTAATAAAGATACATAAGTAGCAAGTATGACATTTAAGCTAGCCATATAGCTTACAGCAGTTGCAGAGTAAAATTGGCATAATTAATTGAACTGCAGTGAAACTAATTCTACTGGCAGCAATAAAATCACTCAGTCCATAAGTTTTATTCTGTTGCTAGTCATATAAATGATATAAGTAAATATAATGTCCATGTCTTTCTCTCCATTATAGAGCAGTTGCACCAGCAGTAAGTTTACTTTTGCTGCTGTTCATATTTATAGAGCACTTAAGCAAAGGGAGAATAAAACTGACAGATTCTGTTAGACATGCAGATTCTGTTAGATATGCGAAATGTTCTTTAGGAGACTGTTGAATTAGCATTGAAACAGACATAGCTTTCATTTTAGTCTGCTGAAAAGATACGTAGGTGTGATCAGTGGAAAAAGTTTTATAAGAATGATTGGAAAAAAAAAAAAAAAAAAAAAACAGAACAAAATCACATCTCAGCTTTTTATCTCAAAGTTCCCTGCAATTGTAAGTTGTTGTTGTTGTTGTTGTTGTTTGTTTTTCTGGCAAGGAGGAAATTCATAATTATTACAGAATTCTGTAAGCACTACTGAACTTAATAAAGTTAGTGATTAAGTGAGCAAGAAAAACAAAAATGATTTTGCCAATCAATAGGGTTCTGCTTACTTCTCATAAAGTAAAAACTCACCAGTTAGGAGCTTGGTTTTGCTGATCAAGAGCCCACTGAGAGTAACTCAGATACTTGGTGAAAAACTGGCATTGTCAAGACAGAGAATGTTTTCCTATGTCACACAACAAATAAGTTAAGTATCATGCAAAACATTTTAATTATAGTACTGACAAAATTCCAAATTTCAAAACTTCTAATTCTTATCGGGAGTTTTGCCCAGATAAAAATATCTAGCTATTAGCACTATTGCTGCTGTAATGTAGTTGTATTTCTGTGATAACACTTAATTTGTACTGAACTAGCATACAGATGTTAGAAATATTCTTCTTCCAGTTCTGAATTGTCCATGGTTTCTATCTAAAACTCCAAATCTTTTTTCTCTCATTACATGCAAGTGAGGGAGATATAACAGCTCTCACAGTAGAAGTAGATTAGTTATAACACAAGAAGAATTTTCATGCTTAAAAGATTAAGAAATTCCTGGAAAGAGAAATTGGAAGGGGGATGAAGACATGGGAGACTTCAGTTTTTTTCTAATTGTATCTAGTTATATCTAATTATATCCAATTCTAATTACATACAATTAAGGTTAATAAAAAGTTGTTACAGTTGTGATACCTTTTTTTTTTTTTTTTAGTTGAAAAAAAAATATTTTCCATAAAGACTCTTGGGACAAAGAACTATATTTCATACTGAATAAATACCAATGAAATATGCTGGCAAAGTAAGGTGGGGAGAATTTGGAAACTGTGTTAAACATTTTTCAACTTCATGTCACTTAATGTTTCCAAGTAATTCTAAATATCATAAAGCTTTTATAAATTCTATAAAAAGTCCACATAATTGTAGAAACTTGACTGTGTTTCTGTAGCCTAACACTCAAAGCAATCCCATAGGAATATAGGAAATTCCCCATTCATATCCCTTATCATCATCACGCAGTGTAGATACATGATCTGGGGCTTCTCTTTCTCCTCCTGACCATGCAAAGTAATATTACTCCTGACTAGGCCCCATCAGATGTGCCTGAAACAATTAAACTTTTTGTTATTCTGCCTTGTTCCTTTTGCCCTTGAAACAAACATTGGCCTTGACAAAAGCTTGACTAATGCTTTAAAGAGTAGTAGTGTCTTTGCTGAGACTACCTTTGAAAATCTCATATTCAGATGGGTTGTATGGAGTCCTCCCAGTTGCCTCCTACTATGTCTGTGCACCAGAGAATTTTCTGAAAGTTCTTTGCATCTCTCCTTTCAAAATGCTCTAATCTAGGATTTAATGATCTGTTTTAAAGCGGGTTAGATGAGATATATACAGAACTTGTATTCAATTGAGCCCAGCAAGGGACCTTGAAGATCATCTAGTTCCAACTCCTTCCCCCCACACCCCCATAGGCATGGACACTTCCCACTAGATGAGATTGCTGAAAGCCCCATCCAACCTGGCTTTGAACAACTCCAGAGGTGGGAAATCCACAGCTTCTCTGGGCAATCTGTTCCACTACCTCAGCATCCCCTGAGTAAAGAGCATCCTCCTTACATCTAATCTAAAACTCTCTTCTTTTAGTTTACAACCATTCCCCCCTTTTCCTGTCATTATCTGTCTCAGCAAAAAGTCACTCTCTATCTGTATTATAAGCCCCCTTTAAGTATTGAAACATCTCAGTGAGGTCTCCCCAGAGCCTTCTCTTCTCCAGATGAACATCCATAGCTCTCTTTCTTCACAGGAGAGGTGCTCCAGCCCTCTGATCATCCTTGTGGTCTTCCTCTGGACCCATTCTAACACATTCACAACTCTCATGCTGGGGTCCCCAGACGTGGACACAGTGTGGGGCCTCACAAGGGCAGAATCAGAGACAATCACGTGCCTCAACCTGCAGGCCACTACTCTGTTCGTGCAGCCCAGGATGCAGTTGGTCTTCTGGACTGCAAGCACACACTGCTCGCTCATGTCAAGCTTATAGAACACCAGAACCCCCAAGTCCTTTTCCACAGGGCTGCTCTCAATGAGTTCTTCTCCCACTCTCTACCCCTATCTGGTATTGCCCTGACCCAGGTGCAGCACCTTGCATTTGGACTTTTTGAACCTTATTAAGTTCACATGCGCCCACTTTTCAAGGTTTTCCAGGTCTCTTCGGATGACATTCCTTCCGTGACTGGAAGGTGATGGAACAACTTATCCTTGGTGTTGTCTCTAGGCATTTCAAGGATAAGAGGGTCATTAGGGGCAGTCAGCATGGTTTCACTGAGGGGAAGTCATGTGCTATACCAACCTGATACTCTTTTATGAGGACATAACCAGGTGGATAGATGATGGAAAGGCTATCTTGATTTCAATAAAGACTTTGATACCGTCTCTCCCAGCATCCTCACAGCTAGACTGAGGAAGTGTGGTCTGGATGATTGGGTAGTGAGGTGGACTGTGAATTGGCTGGAGGAAAAAAGCCAGAGAGTTGTGGTCAATGGGAGGGAGTCTAGATGGAGGCCTGTATCTAGTGGAGTCTTTTATGGGCTAATGTTGTGCCAGGGGAGGTTTAGGTTGGATATTAGGAACAACTTCTTTACTGAAAGGGTTGTTAGGCATTGGGAATGGGAATGGGGCTTCCCGGGGAAGTGGTTCAGGCACCAACCCTGGAGGTCTTTAAAAGATATTTAGATGTAGTGCTTAGTGATATGGTTTAGTGGAGGACTTGTTAGTGGTAGGTCAGAGGTTGGACTCGGTGATCTTGGAGGTCTCTTCCAACATAGATGATTCTGTGATTCTGTGAGTCCCTCAAGGGTTGGTACTGGGACCAGTACTATTCAATACATTCATCAATGACTTGGTTGAGGGAATAGAGTACACTGTCAGCAAGTTTGCTGATGACGGAAAACTGGGAGGAGTGGCTGATGCGCCAGAAGGCTGTACTGCTATCCAGCAAGACCTAGACAGGCTGGAGAGTTGGGCATGAGAAATTTAAAGAAATATAACAAGGACAAGTGTAGAGTCTTGCATCTGGGCAAGAACAACTCTAGGTACCAGTATAAGGTGGGGACTGACCTGTTGAAGAGCGGTGTAGGGGAAAGAGACCTGGGGTCCTGGTGGACAGCAGGATGACCGTGAGCTAGCACTGTGCTCTTGTAGCCGAGAAGCCGAATGGCATCCTGGGGTGTATTAGAAGGGGTGTGGTTAGTAGGTCAAGAGAGGTTCTCCTCACCCACTACTCTGCCCTGGTGACACTGCATCTGGAACATTGTGTCCAGTTCTGGGCTGCTCAGTTCAAGAAGAACAGGGAACTGCTTGAGAGAGTCCAGCACAGAGCCACAAGGATGATTAAGGGAGTGGAGCATCTCCCTTAGGAGGAAAGGTTGAGGGAGCTGGGTCTCTTTAGCTTGGAGAAGAGGAGACTGAGGGGTGACCTCATTAACGTTCATAAATAAGTACAGGGTGGGTGTGGGGAGGATGGAGCCAGGCTCTGCTCAGTGACTTCTAATGATAAGACAAGGGACAATGGGTGTAAGCTGGAACATAGGAGGTTCCACTTAAATATGAGAAGAAACTTTTTCATGTGAGGGTGACAGAACACTGGAACAGGCTGCCCAGAGGGGTTGTGGAGTCTCCTTCTCTAGAGACATTCAAAACCCTCCTGGATGCGTTCCTGTGTGACCTGGTCTAAATGTTCCTGCTCTGGCAGGGGGATTGGACTAGATGGCCCTTCAAGGTCCCTTCCAAATCCTAACATTCTGTGATTATGTGCTTCTGTGATTCTGTGACCTTCTGTATACAAGTAATAAAGACGACTTTGGATCTGCTTGTTAAAGAAATCATAATTCTTTATTTTTCCAAGGAGCTGGTAAATAGTCTTTCAGATATAAACTGGTCTCTCTTTGTTAAAGCTGAGTAAAGGTATTATGAGGTTGTTTCATCCACTTTCGCATCAAAAAGTTATCTGTAACACTTTTATAGATAGCAGTGTCCTGGTGTCGTGTTAAGGGGTGTAGCTGATTAACCATTATGGGTCTGGTTGGATTCAGAGTACTTAATTATCACGCTCACAGATTCGCCAATAATGTAACGTGCTCTCACTCTAGTTGCATTAAATGAGAACTATCACGGCTGGGAACAATGCAATTAAGTGCAATTTATTACAGCAACAGGTACACGGGTTCTTTGGATTGCCGGTGATAATTTACCGTCTGCAAAAGCAAGATAATATGCATGAAATACAGAGGTACACAGCCTGGCAAATAACACATTAAAAGGCACAGAGACTCTATAGAGATTTCTAAGTTTCCGCGGAGACACCCGATATAACTAAGCGTTCAAATCTCACCTGGAAGCATCCCAATGGCAGGGGGAAGAGAGGCTCAGCCTGTCAACTGATCCCAGAAGTCAGGATGGTATCTTCCCTCGTGATGGTATCTTCCCCAACAGCAGGAAGATCTTCTCTCTCTTAAGCCAATTTATATTATTTTCTATCTTTTGGGTGGAGATTGAGTAACTCTAGTTATACATATCTTTGTTATGATTGGTGCTAAATTTTCTTGCCTTTGATTAAAGGTATAGGCTCCAAGAAATTCAGAGTGCATGCTCAGTGAGGGGTGTTTGCACCTTGGAGGATGGTAGCTTTTGGGATGGAGGTGTGTTTTGGTATTATAATGCTATTATAATGAGCAAAGTTCACCAAAAGGACAGCATTTTGTCAAAAACATGGCAGGCTGTTGGCCCAGGGTAGCAAATATGCAGCTTATCAGTTTTGATGTACCTTTGAGTTCCCATCTTATCATGGTGCCTCCTCTCTGCTCTACCCTCTGTACAGTTCCTCTTAGAGTCAGGTTCTCCTAGTGCGATAACATCTAAGGTTAGAGGCCTAGGGAACGTTTAGGTAATGCAGATACACTCTACCCTGAAAGCTTCTTCAGTGCTGCACATTTTCTTTAAAATATGAATATTAGTTTAATATTCTTAGTCACTTTAGGCAATTATTCCACACCTGGGTATATGATAAAAAATTTAATTTATACATACTTGGCCAACTTGCAGACCATCAACTGAAGTGACAAAGATTCGTTGACCTCTCATTTCTGATCACCAGTTTATTTAGATAATAAAAACCTGAGAGAGTCCACGTGAGTTTAATGATTTTATACAAAGAATATATTTTTATTTATTTTATTTATTTATTTATTTATTTATTTATTTTAAAGTAAGGGAAAATAAGGGCAGAAAAACTGGACGCTACAAAAAGAGGGGAAAAATAAATAAATAAATAAATAAATTGACCCAATTCCTGCATGCTTGTTTGGAAGACATACAGGATAAAAATTATTCAGCAGTATTTCCCTGACTTGAACATTCTTATCTACTAAACTTCACAGCAACTTTGACTTCTATTTAAATATCCTTCTTTTGTTCCAAACATTTCAATTTTTGGAAATTCTATGGGTGGTAGCAGGCTAGATTGCTAGCTGCGATTAACAATTTGTGATTGTGTATTATCATACTGATATATATGTGTATATATAAATTTAGTTTAATTAAACTAAACAGATTGTCTATTTTCATATGGGACTCCCATTTTTATTATTTTGTCATTCTGAAGTCCACCATTTTGGTGTATATGTGAATGCTGAATGCTGAATTCTTCCCCTCAAAAATCTGGAGTGACTCTGGAGAAACACTTCTTGAAAGCTATGCCCACTATCCTTCTATTAGTAGTTAGTGCTTTGCTTCTGTAGTTTCTTTTCTGTATTATATAGATCCTACCATTGGATTTGTTGCAAGCTCATCTTGCTTTTAAATGTTAGTCAATTATTCAGAAGCACTTTAACAGTGTGGTGGTTTCACCCAGCTGAGCAGCTGAGCTCCATCACAAAAGCTCTCACTCTCCCTCCTAAAAGGAAAAGGGGGGGGGGGGGGGGGTGGGGAGAGAAAAGGACACAAGGGTAGAGATAAGGACAGGGAGATCACTCAAAAATTATTGTCACAGGTAAAACAGACTCAGCATAGGGAGATTAAAGCAATTTATTACCGATTACAAACAAGTTAGAGCAGTGAGAAAGTAAAATAAATAAATAAATAAATAAAAAATCAACAAACAAACAACAACAACAACAACAAAACACTAAAAACTCCTTATCCCACCCACCCTCTTCTACCTCCTCTCACTTGACTGGCACAAGGGAATGGGGCATGGGGGTTGCATTCAGTCATAACACTTCGTCTCCACTGCTCCTTCATGCTCACTCTTTTCCCCTGCTCCAATGTGGGGTCCCTCTCATGGGACACAGTCCTTCCTGAACATATCCTATGTGGTCTTCCCACAGGCAGCAGCTCTTCAAGAACTGCTCCAATATGGGTCCGTACTATGGGGTCCATCCATCAGGAGCAAACTACTCCAGCATGGGTACCCTATGGGCTGCAGCTCCCACCAGATCCCCTGTTCCTGTGTGGGTTCCTATCTATGGGCTGCAGCTCTGGCCTTGAGCCTGCTTCTGTGGGGACTCTCCATGGGCTTCAGCCTCATTTAGGTCAGGTCCACCTGCTCCTCTGTGGGCTCCTCCATGGGCTGCAGTGTGGAGATCTCCCATGCTCCTGTGCTCCACCATGGTACGCATGCACTGCTGGGGAACAACCTGTTCCACCATAGGCTGCAGGGGAACTTCAGCTCTGGTGCCTCGAGCACCTTCTCCCCTTCCTTCTTCATTGACCTTGGTCAGGGCTGTTTCTCACTCCTCAGTCTCCCAGCTGCTGTTGTGCAGCAGTTTCTTTTTTTTCCCTTTCTTAAATCTGCTCTCACAGAGGAGCAAAGAACATCACTTATTGGCTTGGCTGTAGGCAGTGGCAGGTCCCTTCAGAGCCGAATGAAACTGGCCCTTATCTAACATGGAGCAGCTGCTGGATTTTTCTCACAGAGGCCCGCAGCCCCCCCACTACCAAAACCTTGCCACATAAACCCAATACAAACAGTAAGAGGGATAGGTGTAATTGTTTCTTCCTGATGACCAGCTTTTGCTTCCTTTTCCCTTGTTAAATTTTGTCATCACTCCATTCTGAAGAAAACTAGTAATATCTGAAAGTATATATTAAATTTTTACACATAGCTTTCATCTTTTGCAGGATTTTAATTAATTAATTAATTAATTAATTTATTTATTTATTTTGTCCTTTGGGTCTTTGTTTTCCCCTCCAGTATTAGAGAGACAAAGAGAATTTGTAGAATGATTAAACATGATTTGCACAAGTTTAAGCAAATTAATCAGAAATAGTTCACTGAAGTACCTCCACACAAATTCCTTAGTGAGTATTTTGGAGATGTATATTTGACAAGCAGATACTATTTATGTTTGGAGCACGTTACCTGAATGCAAAATTAATCTCTCTGTGAAGAAAGCAAAACAAAACAAAACATGTTTTCTAAAAGATGGATTTAAGCTTTTTATTTTATGTAGTTGTTGGTAGGATAATTCTTTATTTTCTCTCATATCTACTGCTTTCAACAATTAAGCCTTTATTTGTATTGTGCTTATTACCTTCATGTTATCACCTGGATTTTTGTAATTGCATGGAGTAGATTTTTTTGACTGATTTTACACTCACTGGTGTTACCAGAAAAAGGATAATAAGGATAGATGAAAAACTTCAAACCTTAACGTAATTTCTTTGCTATTGTAGCAGTGTCTGAAGAATAGTGCTTGATCCTGAATATAAAGATGTTGACATAAACATCCTGCCATATAAACTACAGAAAGAAAGTATTCACTAGATAAACAGATGTCTTTTTAGAGGCTCAATTTTCACCAGATAGCCTAGTTTTCAGTGACCTTCTTGACAGTCAGACAGTTAGCAATCAAATGCTATTGAGTTGACATAAGCTGTACGATAGAATAGCTGTCTACTAGGCTGGGAATTCTATTCAGATTCTCTGGAAAATTGAGCCTGACCTTTCAATGGGTCTCTTTATAATGTGGCCAGAGTGCAGGAGTGTATCTTTTATTCTATTTATTTATTTATTTATTTTTTCCTCAGTATCTGTTTTTGCTTTTTTGAAAGAGTAAAAGCTGGAAGATAGGAAGCTAAGGCTTCCCAGGTGTTATTCAAAGTATATCTCTGTAGTTCTGAAAATATACTGCAGAAGAAGACAATCTAAATAACAGTAAGAATATGAGCTCCCTAACAATTGTCATGGATTGAATGCAAAGCCAGAAAATCAAGATCTTTATTTCTATATGTAACTGTATGAACAAGAGAAGCACAAGTAGTATATGAGAGGTTTATGTGATAATTATTTCTTGAAGTCATCCTTTCTGAAAAAAAAAAAAAAAAAAAAAAAAAAAAGATAAAGATATATTAATATAATTAATGAGTTGTAGCAACCAAAAATGTATAGAATATATGTATGCATCATATAAGAGCAAAAGCAAAGCTTTAGGAAGTAATTACTGACTGCAAAACTGAAGAATAAAATTTAAGGCGAAATCCTTGGTGATCATTGGAAAATACCTGTATTTTCACAGACACCATTGCATTACTAAATTAGGATCAGTTGTCTATCTGCAATGTTACTTTATATTTTCCTTTTAGCAACTGTTAACAGCAAAAAATAAAATAAAATAAAATAAAATAAAATAAAATAAAATAAAATAAAATAAAATAAAATAAAATAAAATATAATAAATCTGTTAATGTTTAACCACAGCTCTGCTATTGGGTTTGAGAATTCATGAAACTTTTCTCACAGAGTGTCAGGCTGAAGATTACTTACAGTTTCTTATAAGCTCTTCCAGATGCAAATATGAATGAAGTAGATTGTACACTTCCATTAAGCTTGTGATTATTCTGACCTCCACTTACAGTCCTCTTTTAACTGGGGAAGAAGCTGTGTTTTCTGTAGCAGCAATTTTAGCAATTTTAGCTCAGGATGACTGATGTCTGCAGGACGAAAGTCATCCTCAAGAGCCTGACTTGTCAATGAAGTTAAAAGAGAGAGAGAAAGAGACTGAGCAGCATTAGCAAGTTTCAAAATACAATCAAATCTTAGGTTTAAGCAAAAATTTTCATGGTACAATACAGGAAAAAAATGGTTTATTTAAAAGCTGCATTCGGTAGAAAATTCACTATAGAATTCAGTAAGAATTATGAAAAAGGAATTTGTCCATGATTTTGTTCCTTTTGGAAAAAAACAAACACATAAGCAGACAACAACAGTAACAAGAAGAACAAAAACAACCTCAGTACACTCCATTCTAGAGTACAACGAATGAATAAGAGGTTTTGCTGTGAAGAGACAAGAATTTAATGAAACCTTCCATATAGGAAGGATAATTTCCTGAAATATGGAGACACTGTAAATTTACTTCCTGTAAAAATAAGCTGAGAAAATTTAAAATGTATCTTTCAATGCTGCATCCTGTGGAAATGTTAAGATTTAACCTTAACTTTATAGTACAATGAAAACTAAAGGGAATTTCTATTGTGTTGTGAACACAGAAAGCAAGAAACTGAAATTAAGGATTTTTATTTCCCATCTCCCAAACATTTTACAAGTGTAAGTGTTAAAAAACAAACCAAGCCAAACCAAACTAAACAAACAGCTGGTGATTTTTCAACTCATGTTACTGAAGTGTACTTTATGTAGCTGGACACTCATGAAAAGGATTGTGAATGCTGGAATTTTTAAGAGTTTAAAGTTTAATGCTATCATCAGTAATAATAAGAATTAAAATGACTACACAGCTGAAACTTATAATTTGGGACTAATTGTTCAGCTAAGTATTATTTAACAGCCAGTTGAGGACTGTTTGGTTTATAGGATGCATATAAATACAAATAAATTTACACATAATTTCCAAACATTAAAAAAAATATATTTAAATTATCATAAATATTAATATTATTCCATGATTTCCCATCACTAGTTCTTAAAAAATCCTTAATAATTGGAAAGCTGTTTTCTGTTTTACAGATATTTTTCTTACACTAAATTAAAAATATCCTCCCAAACACACAGAAGTATGTTTTACTCTAACCACTGTACTTACAGGTCCTTGATAGTGCTTTGGTATGTTCAGATGAAAGGTGGCAGTGAAGTATAATGAATTGTTATTATTTGTTTATTTGTTAAAAATGAGTCAAGATATGGAGAAATTAATCTTATGAAATGCTGCCAAGAATTTCTACCTTGCACAATTACGGAGAACAAGTGTTACTGAATGATACAGTATACAATATTCAGGACTGTTATATAAAACTCCAAATTATGTTCTCCTTAGGTAACACCCAGAGCAGTCTTGTAGATAAAAGCAAGACCAGTCACGGAGCACTAATCCACATGACTGAAATTAACAGATTTTATTTTTGTATTATGTGTAATCAGACAGAAGCCCTTTGTTTTTTTGATGTGGGTAAGAGAGGAAACAGGATATATACATAATGATTTTGATTTAGAAATACATAGACAGAAAAGATCTATCTATTCCCACTATCTCTTGATTCAAATTGCACCGCTGTATATCAAGAAAAAGGAAAAATGTATAACAGTAGTGTAGAGAATTAATTAATGCCTAAGTTTCAGTTCTTGGCAAATAACTCTCTATGCTTTGACAGACACAGATTTTATATGTAGAAAAAAAAAAAAAAAAAAAAAAAAGAAAAAGAAAAAGAAAAAGAAAAAAGACCACTAATTAAGAAATTTATCAAAGATATCTTATTTAGGAAACAAACATTTAACATTTTGACTTATCAAAGTTTAATGTCTTTTAAAGTATCATTTATCAACTGTCAGCTGGACTGTAATGTCCCTTCTGCTTTTTGTTCTTAACCTAATTTCTTGTGCTGAAAAAAACTCTAGGATGTAGTTCTTTGGATTTTATTCTAAACAATTTGCAATCCACCTTCAGCCTTGTGGACTCATGTGAAACTGTTCATGTCAGCATCTGTAATAGCCACTTCAAAGTCCAACTTTGTTCCAGAATTCTCATTTCTCTTGGCCTGTCAACTACCATTCAACTTACAGATATATAGAGTTGGTCATATGTTCAACTCACTTATCTTTCTTGACTTCACCTACTCCTGTTTTTAATTCCATGACTATTCCATTTCTGTGTGTACTTTGTAGATCCTTCACCTTCCACTTAGCTTTGTGTATGTATTTTACTGGCTTCTGTCCTTCAGGTCATCTTTTATACCTCCTGCTATCTTAGCTACATAATTGCATCAGCAACTACAAGACTATTGCCAATTGCTGTCCAAGCTATCCTATTCAAGACCAATTTACTGTAAAGGTGTCTTCGACACTTTTTATGGTACTTTGCTGTTAAGCTGATGATAAACATAACTAAAATAACCCCCTCAAAATATGACAGCTTCTGCATTGCAAAGTACTTAGAAGCAGGGACATTTTTTTTTTCATTATGTATTTTTATTGAGCTCAGATCTTTCCACAGTAAAGCTCACTTTACATTTGTAGAATTTTTGGAAAAGTTGTGTTGGTGATCTCCACAAAAAGTGTAGAATCACCAGTTTCTTAGAAATGAGGACAGCTCCAAGCCTTAAGAACAAATATAGAGTTTTAGTCTGAAAACTCCTTAGTGAATTTAACAAAATAGGAATCACATCTCTCAGTGCTTCATTTTTTTAACCTTATTTTACTTCAGGATATATTTTGAACATTCAGAAATCTCCATTACAAAACAGGTTTGGTGACACTTTGATTTCCATTTTCTGACACTGTTATTTTTTAAGTTCCTATAAGTAACAACTTTGTAATAACCTGCATATAAAAGTCCATGAGCCATGGTCATAACTATACAATACGAATTAAATAGTGAATATTTGAGACAGATAGGTTTCTTTGGATACGTAAGTGAAATGTTTGACAAATTTTGCATATGGATGTCTTTCCCAAGAAAATCAGTAAAATAAGAACTGAATGCACCAGAATCTGCAATTACTGCTTACTCTAATTTTGAATACAAGATGACATTTCTTTGGCAATAAGGAGTAAAAAAATGAGCCAATGATTACCTTTCCAAATGAGCAAAATGGGTATGTATAATTCACAAAACTTCAGAAGATCCAAATGGCAGTCTATTGTCACTGCAGAACAGAAATTCATGGGACCCTTTTCTAAGAGCTGCCTGGGTCTACAAAAACAGAGATATTGGCAATAACAGAATAAGGCGGACATAGATGATCTGTAGTACAGTTGGAAATGCTACATAAAAGCAAAAAACAACAACAAATCTACACTATAAATACATCATTTAAGTTCTTTTATTAAAATGGTAGAATTCAATGTTTCTGATAAGGAAAAGATTTTATTGTAGCCACACTCCAATGAAATACCAGATCCAGCATATGTTCAAGAAGAAAAAGAAACATATACCCAAAGAATAAGGTACTTCTCAAGTGGTGTTGGACAGCAGTAAACTTTGTTCAGGTGCATAACAACATTATACTTCAGAAAAGATTGACCATAGTATCCTCACAATCGCTGTTGGAGGTCATAGTTGGAATTTTATATACACACAAATACAATAGAAAATACAAGCATGTATAATAACGTGAAATTCATGATATTGACTCTAAATATTGCCAAATAAAAATTGTTGAATATCAACAACTACATATATTCAATAAAAAATATGACTTCAAATCTAGAAGTGATTAATTATGTGATAAATGCAAGATTTCTTTCATGTAAGAAGTCATAGGAAAGACTAGAAATAAATGATTCTTTATTCTTCCAGGAATCAATATAAACAAAACAACAATTTTATAAAAGTCCTTTTTTTTTTTTTTTTTTTTTTTCTTCCTCTTGTCATCAAATAAAGAAATTTATCATATACAAATACAATTTCTAGAGGGTTATTTTACCAAATGGAATAGAATGCTTGAAGCTGAAAGCTCAGGTAATTCTGAGTACATCAGCTTCATGAAGGACATGATATCAAAGTTTGAGGTGTGACGAGGCCACAGCTCAGTCAACCCTAAAAAGTGGGTTAAGGTTCAAAAAAAAAAAAAAAATAAAAAATAAAAATAAAGTGTTGACAGACCATACAGACCATAGAAAAATTCTTACATTTTTCTTTCAGGCAGAGAAATTGATAATTGATAATGTCTTTTGGAGAAAACTTAGTTTACGGACATTTTATGCAGAAAAAAAAAAAAAAAAAAAAGTAATTTTTTTTTGTTGCTTGTTATTGTCATTAAGCATTAAGTCATTAAGACATATGTTGGAATTTATTTAAACATTACTGAAATTGGAGCAATGATTTTGTTTTATTTTATTTTTGAAAAATAGTTTGAAAAAAAAAAAAAAAAATTCGTCACAAACCCCATGAAACGCTACAGGCTTGGGGCATAGTGGCTGGGAAAACTGTGCAGTGGAAAATGATCTTGAGGTGTTGGTCAATGCTCACCTGAACCTGACCCAGCAGTGTGCCCAGGTGGCCAAGAAGGCCAATGGTATCCTGGCTTGTATCAGGAACAGTGTAACCAGCAGGACGAGGGAGGTGATCATCCCCCTGCATTCTGCTCTGGTGAGGCCTCGTCTTGAGCACTGTGTTCAGTTTTGGGTGCCTCACTAATATGAAAGACCTTGAGTTCCTGGATCACATCCAGAGAAGGGTTGTGAAGCTGGTGAAGGGCCACGAAGTTGGTGAAGGGCCTGGAACACAAGTCCTATGAGGAGTGGCTGAGGGAACCAGGATTGTTTAGTCTGGAGAAGAGGAGGCTCAGGGGAGACCTTATTGCAGGTTGTGGGAAGCTAGGGTCAGCGTCTTCTCTCAGGTAACTGGTGATAGGACTAGAGGGAATGGCCTCAAGTTACACTGGGGAGGTTTAGGTTAGAAGTTAGGTTAAATTTCTTCTCAGAATGGGTTGCCCAGGGAGGTGGTGGAGTCCCTGGGGGTGTTTAAGGAAAGGATGGACATGGCTTAGTGGGTGATATTGATGGTAGGGGTATGGCTGGACCAGATGATCTTGGAGGTCTTTTCCAACCTTAATGATTCAATGATTCTATGACATACTTCTTGGCAACCTACTCTAGGTGTTTGTGCTTGTGCAGGGGAGTTAGACTAGATGATCTGCAGAGGTCCCTTCCAACCTAAACCATTCTGTGATACTGTGATTCTGTAAAAAGCTCACAGATACATTATACTTTTGAGAAATTAGTGTTAGTTTCAACACAAGGCCAACAATCCTTATGTGCATCCTACCTAAAATAAAATTCTGGCATTCTGGAGGAACAATACTAGGAGAGCAATAGCATCATGGAAATGAAATTGTTATTCTGTGTCCATTCTACAGCTCAGACTCTGAGAAGCTATTGTATACTAGTGAGAGCATTAAGCAGAATACAAAACATATTACTACATAGCACTGATAGTTATGAGAGAAGGTGGTGGATCTTTTGCTTTAATAGATCTAGAAAGATAAATTTCTATACTTGGATCAAAGGAAAACTTGGAGTGTTACATGCAAAAATCTGATTCACACCTATGTCCCAGCAAACCAAGATGCCTTGGATACAGGCTTACTCTTAACTGTCCTGCAGTGCAGTGTTTGATACTGTTAAATGGGCCGTAAACTATGCAGACACTAAAGATTCTTTACAGACCTTTGGATTTTTAGCCAGCAGAAGAGGTATGTTATAGAGCCCACTCACGCTGCAAATGCTTCAAAGCATTCAGAATTGTCAACATTCTTACCACATACAGATTTTGTCTGTTTTTGTTAAATGCTTTCCTGACACAAGTATGACTGCGAGTATGTATTTGTATTCTTGTTCTGATTAGGAGTGCACTTCTGAAGTGTATTATCTCCATTTACTCCTCTGGTTAACATCTCAGATATGTCCTAGAGTGCATTTCTTTTGGATGAAACTGAACTGGTTTCAGACGTCTAACACAATAAACAGTGGAGTGATCTCATTGTAACTGGAGTCAAACTCTACTAAAATTTATAGGAGTTCTTTATTAGCTTAGCCTGGAAAGAATTTATACTACCTCTGCATTAAAACTAATTTCATGATATTTCTTACTTAGGAAAGAAACCTGAATGTACTAGCAAAGGTTGCAATAGCTTCTGTAACTCTATTTGGAACAATTCTTTCTTTCTACTTGTTTTGATGGATTAAATATCCATATGGTGTATCACAATTATCTAAGGTGTGGAAATTTATTTTGAGTTTTATTTTGAAGTTCTTACTATGTGGTAGAACTAACGATGGAATTGGTATGAATACTGGAAGGATATACAAGCTTGGAGCTTTCAGCTGATTTTTCAGAAATTGCAAAAAAAACATGTAACACGTATACATTAAAAACAAACAAACAAAACTTGAAAAAAATTCAATGACAAAAAATGTATAAAATCAACTCTAGACATTTCTGCTGATATGATTATATGCATATGTTTATGTTGTATTATATGATTCTGTATTCACTTGCACTGGAAGCCTACTGTCATGAGTCAAAACTATAGTGGATAAATAACTGATGTCATAGAGACGTGTGGATCATTGGTGCTCAGAGTAACCCTGGAATTTTTAAAGTTCAATTTTTTTATTACTGACAAATTAAGAAATGTGTATATGCTAGTAAAACAGTGCATAGAAGTGTGTCAGCTGGATTTCTCTTCTATAATACTGAATACTTACAATGCAGTCACCACATCTGGTCTGATCACCTGAGTTTGCTATTATAATCAATGGGAAAATAATGCATTAATAGAGTGCAGTTCATCTCATACTAAAGCATATATTTGAAATTATTTAGCCTAATTCTAAATGTCTTGGTTAGGATAAGAATGATCACTCCCATTAAGTACCTGTTAAATGAAAAGTGAAACTTAAGTGACCAGGTCAGATATGAAGGTAGACTTTCAAGGTAAGTTGAAACTCATGTTCATAGTTATCGTTGATACACTTGCAATCTCCAAAGATTGTTGTAGGTAACCAATGTCAGTGCACCACAGAAGTCAAAAAGTTCCAAAAAGTATTTGTTTCCTCAGGTGGTACTGTTTGTTTGTTTGTTTGTTTGTTATGCTTCCTCATTGACACAGAAAGCAGAGATTTGTTCTTCATATATTTTATCTTATTCATCGCATTGCTGTTGTTCATTAGTACATTCATAATTAAACAGTATGGTTCTATAGTACAGGGAAAAATATTCACTGGCAAACATACCTGAAAAGTCTATATAGAAGTTTATTATACAAAAGAGGAAAACACCAGAACAAGATGAACAAATAAAGTATTATTTCCTACTGTGAAGAGAATCTCAGAAACCTGGAAATTTTGATGGATTTTCATATAAATCAAATTCAATCAAATATTACCTAAAGATGTAAAACAATAGTAATAATAAAAAAGTCACTGATTTAGCTTCCAAGAATCATCCTGCAATTTCATATTGTTCAATTGATTTTTGTATGCTTTGACTTACTAAATTACTCTTTCCCTAAACTGTCTTTGACTTCCAGTACTGTGTTTGCAAAAAAAAATAAGAATCCTTATTTCTGAAAGCTTATTTTAATTTATATTTTTAACTGATATAAGGTCACTTCCACTGACCATGTTTCCCACTAGAATATTCCTAAGGATTGTAGTAAATGTCATGTTACTAAAATAATTAATTGAACTCCCTTTACCTACTGAGCCTTTTAATCAGCATATAACAATTTTATGTCAGAATATTTTTCTCAGCAACTCTATTGCCTTCAGTCAAAATATCTATAAATTCACTGAATAATTAAAATCCAACAGTCAAGAGATGTAACCAGATGTCTGCTGCACTGAACAGTTTCAAAAAAGAAAACTAACTCTACTTAGGGGAGATCTCAGCTGAATTATAAATTTTGCATCAGTAACTTTCAGTTCTGTGCACATATATGTGCAAGACTTATGTTTAATATGTAATATAGTTAAATACAGGGAAAATATAAAATAGGTAAACTTACTCTTCAAGCTTTGTTCAGTAAACATCTATAAAAATGCATTAATCAAATCCTTCATTTATATATCAGATTTCTTATTACTTATGAAGAGCTTAAAAAGGAGAAAAAGCTGTTGAATTAATGTATTCAATTATCATCTAGATGGGATGCTGATTTATTTTTTCTTTTTTTTTTTTTCCTCTTTTAATAAGCTCTTATAATAGCTTCTACATCCTGCTGAAGGAAAAGTTTCAGAAATGGAGAAATGAGTCTATTGGAAATTAGCCATTGTTCTGGCTGTATCTCGTATCTCTTTGGAAATAAATTTATGATTAATAAATAATGATTACAGAAATAAATTCATTGTTGCTTCATGGATTTTTGGATGTAAACGTCATGTGAATACAATATGGCAGCTCTGAAATGTATTTTAATTTCTTTTGAAATTAGCTTTTAGAAATATGGTAAAGGAAATGAAGAACAAACAGGCTTTTTAAATCTAAATTTAGGCCAAACCCTAAGGGTCAATAGTAATTGAAGACAACAAGTCAGTATGTCCTGGGATCTCCACGTCTCATTACTTTAGCAGATATTAATAACTATCAGTTTAAATCTCATTATTTTATGTAATAACAAAGATTTTATATTAAGAAGTCCTCAGATCATTCAATCTGTTGAGTGTGTTCAAGTCTTTTCTTGTTTTGGTTCAGAGTCTAGAAAATGTAATAAAGCCACATTTTTGTAAAAGCCCTAATAAAAGCTCAATTTATTGATTTTTTACTCAGAACACTTCTATGCCAATGTCAATATAATAAATGTAGTTGTAACATTGTGTTTCTTTCATTGAGGAAGCTATTTCACATAAGAGTAATGGGATTTAAGACTAGTAATAATTGTGTTGCATATTTGTAGATGATGTTATCTATAGATTTCAGAACGTACTCCAACTAACGTTCCTTGCAAGAAACAGTTTGCCACTTGTATAAAAATCATTGTTCAAAGACACTTCAAATAGATATATGTATTTGTAAAATTTATAAAGTTATATTTCCCTGATAAAGGAAAAATGACTAGTAGTAAATTCCCAAACTCATCTACAACAAGTATGTCTTCCTGTAAGGAAGATGCTGGATACATGATCGTTTTACCTACCTAAGGGTTTGGACCACAATAATTCAGATTGTGTCTAGACTGTGCTTATACATCTGATTGCAAAATAATACCAAAATGAATCCTTAAGTAGCTAAGATCAGGTAGCCACCCAGCTGTAGAAGCCTGCAGTCCAGTTAGTTTAGTTAGCCTTCAGTTAGCTTAGTCCACTGTTCTCCTATCTGAAATATCAGATCGTGTATATTATCAAACCTCAGATTAAATTTCAAGTTTATTTCTCTGCCTTAATTTCACTTGCCAGAACATTTCTGTTAATTCTGATGAAGCACTGTAGTTTTGATCCTCTACAGAGCTAAGGTATGACTTTTTGCAGGGACTGACTTGTTACATTGATTTTTACTGAATAAATTATCCCCTTTTGCTAAAGTTTAAAAGAACTGGAGTTTTCATTCCTCGGATTTTGCAGCTGCCATTTAGACTAATTGTATGCAGTTTTGTAAAATCTAAATACTTCTGCAAAGTTAATTTTGTATCCTTAACTGACAGTATTTTTTACAGAAGCCTGTAGATGCGTAGGCAATCCTAGTTTTCGAGGCAGAGAGGGGAGAGAGGGAGGAAACCTACCCCTAAATTTCCAGCAGTAGTAGTAAACCTCCCCGCCCCCCACTCCTCATTGAAGAGGTTTTAGAGCATGGCAGAGGAGTTTGTTTCTTGTATCCTCTGTGCTCTTCTTTAGTTTATGCATTTTATGTCTTCTACTTACATGCAGGGAACACCATTTTTGAAAAATTCCCCATGAACTTGTTAACACCTACAGAGTATTTCCAAAATATTGGGGAGGAGAGAACAAAACATGATTCCATAACTGATTCTAAGGTTTCTTAGTTACTGAATGATAGTCTGTTTTACCTATGTATATAAGTCTAAATACCAAAACAAACAAACAAACAACAACAAAAATACACTATTTCTGGTACTTCAATATATAATATTAATATGCTGAATGTATTTTTAGGTTTGCTTTTTTATTTGTTTTCCAGATGATCTAGACATGATTTAAATCTCATACTTTCCATATAGATGAGCAGGACCAGCAAGGATCATTGAGTCCAACGCATGACTCCACACAAGACTACCTCGAAATGTCTGAGAGTTTCTTTAAAAACTGGTAGGCTTGGCACTGTGCCCACTTCCCTGAGGAGCCTGTTCCAGTGACCAACCAATCCTCTCAGTGAGGAACTGACTCCTAACAGCCAGCATGAACCTCCCCTGTGGCACCTTCATGCCATTCCAGGCAAACTCAAAAAGAACGTGGTCATTGCAGCCCAGACTGTATTAAGGAGGTTAAGACTGGAGGCAGTCTGGGCTGCAGTGAGCATACCCTGGTTGTGTTTGTGGTCTCAAGGACTATCGGCCTGGTAAAGAGCAAAGTTAGGAGCCTAAACTTCCAAAGAACAAAATTCAAGCTATTTAAAGACCTAGTGGATGAGATCCCCTGGAACACTGCCCTTGTGGACAAAGGAGCTGGGGACAACTGGCAACTCTTTAAGGAGGTTTTTCTTAGAGCACAAGAACTCTCCATCTCTCTGTGTGAGAAAGCAAACAGGGAGGGCAGAAAACTGGGATGGCTGTGCTAGGATCTTCTGGTCAGACTGAAATGCAAGAAGGAAAAACACAGGTAGTGGAAGCAGGGACAAGCGTCCTGGGAAGAGTATAGGGATGCTGTTTAGGTGTTCAGGGATGGGATCAGGGATCAGGAAAGCCAAAGCCAAGGTACAAATGGAGCTGTCAAGGGATAAAAAAATAACAAGAAAGGATTCCATAGGTACATTTTCCAGGGGAAAAAAAAAAAAAAAAAAACGCCAAGGAGAGTGTTCCCCCTCTGATAAATGAGAAGGGAGAACTGGTAATGACAGACTTGGAGAAGGCTGAGGTACTCAACAATTTCTTTACCTCAGTCTTCACTGCCAGTCAGACTTCCCATGTCTTTCATTTCCCCAAACCTATATGTGAGTGCTGGGGGAGCAAACTTCCTCACACTGTAAGCAAAGAGAAGGTTTGAGACCACATAATGAAACTGAAAAGGTACAATTCTATGGGACTTGATGACACACATTCCAGGGTCCTGAAGGAATTGGCTGATGTAGTTGCCAAGTCTCTCTCCATCATACTTGAAAAGTCATGGCAGTCAGGTGAAGTCCCCAGTGACTGGAAAAAGGGAAACATCACTCCCCTTTTTAAAAAGGATTGAAAAGAAGACCTGGGGAACTACAGACTCACAAACCTCACCGCTGTGTCTGGGGAGATCATGATGCATATCTTCCTGAAAGTATTGTTAAGGCACATACAGAACAAGGAATTGATCCAAGACAGCCAGCATGTCTTCACCAAGGGCAAATTGTGTCTTACCAATCTGGTGGCCTTCTATAATGGTGGGACTGTATCAGTTGACAAGGAAAGACCTACTGATGTCATCTGACTGGTATTCTGTAAGGCCTTTGTCATGGTCTCACACAGCATCCAGATCTCCAAACTGGAGAGATATTAACTTGATGGGTGGACCATTCACAGGATAAGGAGTTGGTTTGAAGGCCACACCCAGAGAGTTGTGATCAATGACTCTACATCCAAGTGGAGGTTTGTGATGAGTAATGTCCTTCAGGGGTCTGTCTTGGGACTGATGCTATGTATAGTCTTTACCAATGATATAGACAATGTAATTGAGTACACTCTCAGCAAATTTGCAGATGACACCAAGCTGAGTGGAGTATTTGTTAGAACAGACGGAAGGGAAGCCATCCAAAGGGACCTGGACAAACTTGAGAAGTGGGCCAATGTGAACCTAATTAGATTCAACAACTCCAAGTGCAAGGTGTTGCACCTGTGCCAGGGCAATCCCAGACATGAGTAGAGACTGGGAGTAGAAGTCATTGAGAGCAGCCCTGCAGAGAAGGAATTAGGGGTTCTGGTGAGCAAAAGGCTTTACATGAGCCAGCAGAATGTGCTTGCAGTCCAGAAGGCTAAATGCATCCTGGGCTGCATCAAAAGGGAAGTGGCCATCAGGTCAAGGGAGGTGATTGTCTCCCTCTACTCAGCCCTCATGAGGCCCCACTTGTAGTACTGCATCCAGGTTTGGGGCCTCCAGCACAAGAAGGATGTGTATGTGTTAGAATAGATCCAGAGGAGGGCCACAAAGTTGATCAGAGGCCTGGAGCATCTCTCCTGTAAAGAAAGGCAGAGAGAGCTAGGGATGTTTGACCTGAAGAAGAGAAGGTTCTGGGGTGACCTCCTTGCAGCTTTTTAATACTTCAAAGGGGCTTATAAAAAAAGATGGAGAGTGTGACTTTTTGCTGAGGTAGATAATGACAGGACAAAGGGTAATGGTGGTAAACTGAAAAAAAAGGAGATTTAGATTAGATCTTAGGAGGAAATTCTTTACTGGGAGAGTGGTGAGGCACTGGAACAGGTTGCCCAGAGAAGTAGCGGATGCCTCATCCCTGGAGGAGTTCAAGACCAGATTAGATGGGGCCTCGGCCAATGTGATCTAGTGGGTGGCATCACTGCCCATGGCACAGTGGTTGGAACTAGATGATCATTAAGGTCCCTTCCAACCCAAGCCATTCTATGATTCTATGTTTCCCTTGGGTCCTAACACTCATCACCAGAGAAAAGAGATTGGCACCTTTCCCTCTGCTCCTCCTTGTGAGGAAGCTGTAGGCCAACAAGAGGTTGCCACTCAGTCTCTTCTGTAGGCTGAGCAAACCAGTTAACCTCAGCTGCTCTTTGTGTATCCTCCACTCTAGACCTTTCACCATCTTTATTACTTTCCTTTGGACATTCACTAATGGTTTTATGTCCTTCTTAAAACTGTGGTGTCCGAAACTGCACACACTACTTGAGGTGAGGCCACATCATCACAGAGTAGAGAGAAAAGTACAATATTTAATGATTGTTCTTTAATCTGGGTTTGGTCTTAAAAAAGCTATCAGTTCAAGCATTACTTTCTGACCAAGATTTAAAATAAATGCTCAAATATGTAAAATAGGGATAGCTTTGATTTGCCTTATGTTTGATCTGTGGTTAGCCACAAAGTTTCTATTAAGTCATTCCCAAGATAACATTAGGATATAAAATGTTGGCTGTTCTCTTTATAAGCACCTTTATTTATCTGATTTAGGTATGACTCGGAGTACCCTTAGGAATAGAATACCTAGTCAAATGAACAAGCAAGTGTATCAAAAGTTGTATCCAGAGCACTTAATTGAAATGCCTGAAGTCAAATGGTGTAAATAAGTCAATTTGTGGTTTTGCTTTAGACTACGATTAAGTACTAGTCAATATTACCAGGTACAGTATACTACGTGGAAGCCATCTATGGCCTTCTCTTTGTGAGCTTATGACAGCAATCCATTTACTTTCTTTAGATTTAGTTTGAAACTGGGTTTGTTCTTTCATTTTTCTGTCTTGGCTGTAGACATGAAAGACTTGCTCCGTTTCCATGTCATAAGTAAAAACTAGAAGTTATCATTCACGTCTTTTCAGGATCTGTTTTCTTTCATTATTTTATTTCAATTTATTTTATTTTTTTATTATGTTATTTTAATTTATTTTTTATTTTATTTTTGTTGTATTTTATTTCTCTTTATTGCAATTCCTAAATAAGCATTTTGCCTTAAAGAGTAAGATTCTATTCTGCATAGGTGACCTTCTAACTCTTAAGTAAAATCAATGGCACCTAATAACTTTCAGGACAAGGTTAACGGCTGCTTAATGCAAGGTACTGGATGAAATATTTTCAGCCCTCATTGTCTGTGATCTATCCTGAACAGTTTAGTCTAAAAGACTATTAAAAATCTTTAAATGATAATTTCTTCTTCTTTTTATCTCCTTTTTCTCAATCTTTTTATTTAATTTTTTATGTTTATTTATTTATTTATTTGTTTATTCTTATTCTTGGTACAAAGGACCTGAAGACTTTTTGTGAAGGGTGTTGTAGATAATGAAGTTGTTAGAGAATTGGTATAGACAGCTGAAATAAAATAGTTTGGTAAAGGTCAGATGACTTTAACAGTCTACAGTAATCAGTATATTACAATCTTGAAGCTCCCCTTAAATTTCTGTATAAGACTACTGTCTCTCAGACAGCTACATTCATATAACGTTCCCTGAAAAAAAAAAAAAAAAAGATTTTAGGTCCTTTAAAAAGCAGTATTTTTCTTGACCTTTTCAGAAAGTAGCCAGTTTTGTATTTAAGGCTGGATATTTTTTGGTAGAGCCACAGACAAATTCTGAAAATCCTATATGTAGATTAAATATCTGTAAGTGACATTTTAGAAAGTTTAAAGTGAGTTTTTTGAGTGAATTCTGAAAATAACAAACAAATGAAAAATTTTTTGTCTGGAACTTTAGGAGTTAAAATCTTTGTGGGAGATTTTGTGTGGGAGACACACTATGTGGGAGACAGAGAAAACATAAATTAGAGTCAGTACTGCAGAACGTGATCATTGAACACATTTTATTATTCCACTCCTATCACACTCTTCACACAGGACTCCCATTTCGATTTACTAGACAAGGGAAAAACTACCCAGATCAATTACACAGGAAAGCTTCTTAATTCAAAGCTGAAAAGTCCCTTTTCTAGGTAAAAATAAACATATATGTTAATGTTATATATGTATTATTTCCTCTCTGTTTGACTGAATTTCTATAATACAAGCTGTGTGAGAGCCAGACAGAACCTAGGTGATAAAACCATGATGTCTTGTAACTCATCTTCTTCATAGCCATTAAAGATTCTGTTTATTGAAACTGCAACATTATAAATTATTTTATAGATTGTAGGACAGTTTCTAGCACGTTGTACTTCAAAACAGATGAAAGACTGCCAGTAGCAGAAATTTCTCTGCTATAGCTGATTTATGGTCCCTCTGTTTCCAGCTTGTGATGAAGTTCAGCATTCAGAGTTTTTATGCTTGAAGTAGTTATGAAGCTTTCATTATAAAAAGCAGAAGTGAAATAAACAAGTTAATGAAGTCTATGCTTTCTTTAAAGGGAAATAGTTTTCTATGCTAGCTGAGATTTTAACAATGAAAGTCTCTTTCAAGACAGTGATGAGCATTACTTCCTTCATTTTAAGAAGAGGATCATGAAAGTAAAATCCTGAATAATTCTTTAAATTTTCTCCCCAGCTGGTAATAACATTTTTTTGTCTTCTTATCCTTTGAAAAAATCTTTGCAGTTTTACATTAAGCAACAAGTTATTTCTATCACACCTCACAATGATGGCAGTAACCATTCATGATATGAATGGTATTGGAGGATATGATTTTCTTAATAATTACAAATGTTTAATTTTAGTGGGGGAAAAAAAAAAGTTGGTGAGTAAAGCCTTACTTTACTTATTTTACTACTGAAGAAATAATTACGGGTATTATGGCAAGATGCCACATCATTTATGAGGAATATGAGTTATTTCCCTAGAACGTTTTTCACTTGCAAGGAGATTTTGTCAAACCTCCTCACTACTGCTGCTTGAATGGTCATAGTAATCAGGAGACTAGTGGGGCAAAGTGCTACTCAGAGCATATTTCAAATAGAACTGAACTTAAGTCTGAGAGCAGTTCCAGATCCTCAACTTAATGGTTGTGGATTTTTTTTTTTTTTTAGAAGGTTTACTATTTTTTACTTCCATTGTCTGTATCTCTTCTTGTATAATGATAGGGGTACTCAGTATTCATTTCAAATTAATGTCAAACAACTGTACTTGTAAACCATCAGTCTTGGGTGAACACTGATCTGAAATTTCCTGGAGTGATTTAGAAAATATAGATAGATATATAAGTCTACAGAAAAATTAAAAATCTCTTACTCTGCATACTAACATAGTTCATATCCATCTGGCACTGCCTTAATGATCTCAACATTTGTTCAGTCAGTTCTGAAGTTCTGATGATTGCTGAGCCACATTAAAATAGGATCCCACAAATGATTTTGTTTCATGAAAATTGCAGTGGCTGTGTAGTAAGCTGTAAATTTGAGATAATACTTTGACAAGTGCTCTTTGATATTCCCATTTATCAAAGTTTCTTGTCATCTTAAAGATCATGATCATTATGCATTACAGTTTTTTTTTCTGTTTTCCCATCATGATGAGAGGTGCCTGTAGGATGAGGGAAATGTTTTATTATAAAGAGACAAGAGCACCATTACTAAAATACACAAGTGCATGACAATAATTTTGTTCTTTATTATAAACTCAACAATTTGAAACTACAGTTGACTCTTAAAGTAGCTCATAAAAATCTATTCGAACAGTTGAGTAGCATAAACATGCTTGTGCTGTGGAAAGAAAAAAAAAAAGAAAAAAGCCTAAATACATCTTACAACTCTGTAGTTGAATAAAGGTGTATGAAAACATTAAACGAAAACTACACTTTATATTGGCATATATCAAATTATACTTCACGCAAAGTGCTTTTATACTCTTCAGTCTCCCATATCATCAGATTAAGAAACAGTCTTATTCAGAATGATCATTCACTTGATTAAAAGGACTATATAAAATATTGTTCAAGAAAATAAGACTATTAAAAAATCCTGTTCTGATCCATGCTTACATGGATGGAGAACAGTTTTTCTCTCTGCCATCTGGTGTACAGATTGCCCAGAGATGTTGTGGGTGCCCCATCCCTGGAGGTGTTCAAGACCAGGTTAGATGAGGCCCTGAGCAATCTGATCTAGTGGGTGGCGTCTTTGCCTGTGGTAGGGGGTTTGGAACTAGATGATCCCTTCCAACCTGAGCCATTCTGTGATTCTATGATATACTGATGATTAGTCTTGTATGACGTCAGAGATATGGAGGAACAGGGACAGATTAAAAGCAAACAAACAAGCAAACAAAAAAACTAAGTAAGAATATATGCACAGAAGAGTCAGTATGGATCTATGACTATGACCACAGGATAAAACATCACAAAGTAAGGACTAGAAACATGCTACAGGCTGGTCTCAATACATTTGTGAAGATATGTATGTATTTGTCATTACTATAGATCAGGTATTTGTGAGTATGAAGGTAACTACTAAGAATTCAGCCCAAGACTTTCAGCAAATTCTCTACCATAATACCAAGAAAAAAAAAAATCTAGCTTCCTCTGGGTGTTTGTCTAGATTCAGTTGTACTCATGACACACCTGAGACCTCCGTGTGGTATTCAAAAATATTCTATTGGTATATGCCATGTTACATAAGAATGTAACAATAACAATCTCAATTACAGAGCAGAGGAGACCATCATCTTTGAAAAGAAGAATCCACTACAAAATGTAATCATACAAAATCAGTTGCTCATACTCTCCTAAATAAACTGCAAGCAACATCAAAATATGTAGTAGAAGCTCAGTGCATGTTATCATGTAAATCCATGTCACTTACTGGGGAAGTATGGGTGTCATACTACAGGTGACCTCTTATTATTAATATTGTTGTTATTGTTATTTTTGTTATTATAAATTTTTGACCAGTTTATTTATTTATTTATCTATTTATTTAATTTAATCATATCACTGTGACATAATCCCTATCTGTACTGAAGAGCTTTTCTCCCCACATATGAGGGTTAAGACACGATCACAGGCACGTGTTATTTCTTTTGTTTCCAAAATATCATTCTCTTGTGACTGTCCTTTGAAATAATGTTAAAAGAGAAACTTGTGAAACTGTAAAATATATTTAGGGGACTAGGGGAATTAAAAAAAAAAAAAAAAAGAAAAGTTTTTTTATTTGGTATTAGCTAAAATGTTTTACTTACATGTAACAGTAAGCTTAGTATATGGTCATAATTATAATTGTTATCATAATTGGTTCAGATAAAAAGAAATAATCATAGCTAACGTGTGTCTGAGTCCTCAGTTATGGGGGAGCCTAATTTATGTTTAACTGTAAATCTGTAACTAGGCAGGAACAGATGCTGCTTCAGACTTGGTAGAGTGGAGGGGAAAGGGCATCAGATCCATGACAGTACTGTGTGATGCACAGTAAGAGCCCCACTACACAAAACTTTACATATGATAATACAGATTTTGTTGGTGTCATTCTCTGCTGGCAAATCCACCTCTGGTTAGAAATCTAGACTCTGTTACCAGCCATTTCTTCAAGCATGTCATTAGAGTTAAACTATCGGCTATGTTTTTAATAGAGTGATCTGTACGTAAAGATGTAAATTACATTCCAATATACTGAGCAACTGATTCTAGTCAGTGACAGCTTTTCCAGAATTCTTTACAGAACCTGAGTGAAGGCAAGGAGTCACTGTTTTAGAAGCAAAGCTTCTAAATTAAATTCAAAATTAATTAATTAATTGTTATATTTTGTTGTCTTTTCATCTTGTTCACACTATTTGCTTCATCTTGACCTGACAGAGAGCATCCTTAAGAAATATATATATATTATTTTATTTTATTTTATTTTATTTTATTTTATTTTATTTTATTTTATTATTTTATTCCATTTCATTATTCATTCATTTATTTATTTATTTATTTTCAGTGCCTTAAGTTAAAAGTAATGTGGCGTAATGACCACACAGACACCAGTAACTGCTACTTCTTAATTGAGGGCATAACTTCAACTTCTACCTCCTATTGAGGACAGGCTCCCTTCTTATACCATTCACTCCACAGCAGTACTTTTCCACTAACTATTCATTGGTCAACAACTTTGCCTGGCAACACCAAACACCCAGCAACTTCCATGCTTTAACGGCTGGAGAACAAGCAGTCCGAGACAGCAAGGTGTCTCCTGAATCACCCTTCATTCTTCCTTCTAAACTTTTTACATTCTTCCTGGCTTCGTCGTTAAGACTCTCCGATGTTATCACCAACCATGGGGTTTGTCAACCCCCATGGCCACACTACCACAAAGTTCTGTAGTTAGATCATATGGAAGTATAGGGTCCAGTGAATGTCACTAACAAGTGCTTTCACTTCCTAATTAGAGGCAGACAGAAGATCAAAATTTGATATCTCATCAAATAAATAGTATTTCATATGGAAACTGGTAAATTTAATTTTGAATGGAAAGATCTGGCAGCCACTGAAGTACTGTAAGTCAAAATTCCATGTATTTTAGATTTTCCTTAAGATAATATTAAGATAACAAGTGATTTTTATGTATAAACATGCCTCTTGAAAATATCACTCATTTTTCTCTATCGACATTCACAGTCCTTAACATGTGCCTTTTATCAGCAGTTTGGCTTCTAGATTTAGGTTTAGATTTTAGATTTAGGTTTTTAAACCGAAATGGTTTATTGAATTTTATTGTCCTCCTAATTGTTTTTCATCATTTTAAAATTCCAAAAAATATTTCAAATATTTTTTTTATTCTGAAAAGTGAATTTAATGTTGGCAAAAGATGCTAAACATACAGAACAATTACAGCATGAACAGTAATAGTAGGATATCAGATTTCCACCACCGCCATCTTACCTATTTAAAATCTGACACACAAGTATAGCCACTGTGAAAACAATAATTCAGACCAACTTATTTTTTAGTTCTCTAAAAAGTTTTTGTGCCACAGTTAAAATAAAGTCAGTTTATTTGTGTCTACATACCCGCATGTATATATTTGTGTAAATAAGTGTATGTATGAACATTAAATTTGTACACATAAATATGACCTGTCTGTGAGATTAAGTCATAGAAGATCATCAACTTATATTTGAGAGTCCCCTGTCTTCAAAACCAATTATTTTAGGCAGATAATTAAGATTCTGCTGTGTATAGTTTTGGCTGTATAAGCTGTACATGCTTACTTTAATTTTCACATTCTCCTTTTCAACAGTTTTGTAGAAGACAATATAAAAAAAAAAAACTTATGTGTTCTCCTAAACTAGACTTATTGAATGCAACAATCTCAGTGGTATATTTATTACGTTTTTTAATGATAATACATAACTAGGAAAAGAGAGTAGAACAAGTAAGGGGGTATCATTCAGATAAATTACCTATTTATTTATTTATTTATTTATTTATTTATTTATTATGCTTCACGAGGAAACTTTCAGCCTTATCTAAGTTATGTAGCTATAAAGGAATACTAGATTTATATCTATATCTCTATATATATTATGTGCAAAAATATCTTTGCAAATCAGAGAGTATGGTATGATTTTCTTGCAAAGAAAAGAAATAATAGTTTTCATGTTCAATAAGAATATATTTTAGAAGTGTGTACCTGTAAAATCATATTATGCATCTATTTTTGGGAACCTTTTTGAATTTATTTAAACTTGAAGTATTAAGCACAGTGTGTTTAGAAGAACACATGTATTTATATTTTTATACATGTACAGATTTCAGAAAATACTGTTTTAAACCTGTACAAATAAATGGAACAGAAAAGTCAAGAAATGGAACATGAGAGTGCAGTAAACACTAAACGTGATCACTTTGACTACTATAAACAACCAAAGGTTTAAGTGTATTTTTCAGTGACCCCAAGTCCTAGGTGCTTTTAATTTAAGCTGCCTACCTAGAGGTTACCTGCAGGCACTAATAAACAGAGAGGACTCTATTTATTTGCTTTACTTTGACTAGTAAACTGTATTAAGTGATTTATCCCTCTTCTGGATATGCTGTGAAGAAAGGCTCTCTCACCATTTTTGTTTCGCACTATCCAGTATAGACTTCATTTTGCTCTGGCCACTTGGGCTACCTCCGTACAGATGGACATTAGTTTCCCCTCATTAAATAAATGAGTAGAAAGGTGGTGTGGCATTGAAGAAATTAATTGTTCTCAGTGAGCTGTTTGTGTATGCATGTGGTGATAGGCAGGTAATGCATTGAGTACACCTGTACCAGAGGGGAAAAGAAAGCCATTATATTACTGTAACAGAGTCAAATGAAAAGAAACATTGTGACTCAGCAAGCAAGTGATCTCAGAAAGGGACTATTGTAGGCTGGTGTCCTGAAAGAAGAAGGGAGAATCAGTAGAGTTCAGGTTACTGAAAGCTCATGTTGGAGCACTACTACTGTGATCTTGAAGTACTTCAGGAATGCTGGAATGCTGTCTTTTTTTTTTTTTTTTTTTTTCCTGCTAACATAACAGAAGAGACAGAGGAGAACAAGATCCTCTTTATCTGTTTCGAGCCTTTATTCTTGTTTTGGACATGGTTCTCAGCAGTGAATGGTTGGAGCTTTAATAAGATATTTATCTGTACTGCATATTCTTATAACAGTACTGCATAAAGAAGTATGCTGAAGGAAGTTAAAACTTCAAGAAGGGAATACAACCAGGTCAACCTGGGTATACATTTCTTAAAAGTGTCTCCTCTTAGTCAAAGTAGAACAAACACAATGTACATTTTCAGGTCTAGTATTTACTCCTTTTGCTTATGTTAGTGAGGTCTTTAACCATTTGCAAAGCACTGGAATTTGATCCATATCTTATTTATTTATTTATTTAGTGGTACAGAAGACTAAGATGTAGCTACTTTAAAATAAAAACTTCTGGCTGGTGATATCCCACTGTTGTTCTTTTGACTGGTGATATCCCACTGTTGTTTTGAAAAGACAGTTTAAAACAAAGTCTGAATCTCATTTACGATTGGGGGCGTCCTTTAAGAAATTCTTCGGTTGATATATAAATACATTGCAGATTTCAGATTTAGTATCTTGACTATATTGACTGCAAATGGTCAGTGACATCGTAACTGCTTACAATTAAAAATAAATAAATAAAAAGTATGATCTGCTGTTATGGTGCAGATGGAGTCAGATACATAGGAGATATGTGATCTGTCATTCTTTTTTATTTCTAAACAAGTATAAGCTCTTTAGCATAAGCTTTTTGCATATTTCAGCTGATAACTTTGCAAAACCAGTGTTGAAAAAGAGATTTATCAAAAATATTTTAGTATTGATAACAAATAGACAAGAGGCACTTTCAGAAATTAGAGTTTAATAATAATATGATATTGTTTATACTCTGTTTTCAAAATTGTTTTTCCTCACTTGCTCAACATAATGTTTACGTAGTTGTGCTGTGTAGAGATCCAAATTGTAGAAAAGTGGAATATGCCAGTGTTCATTAGCTACATGCAGATTCCAGAACTTTTCAATAAACATCAGAAGTATAATACAATGCATTCTTTGCTCAAATTTTACGCAGTAGTTCATAACAGAAACTATTCCACTACTGCTGTAAGCACAGAAGGTAGCTCAGGCTGACTGCCAGAATAATATCTCATCCATGAATATTTTTCATATGTTCAGTGTTGTATGCCTACTTCATTGAAAAGAATATCAAATGTGATTCACATTTGGTGTGAACAGTGCTTGTAAGGCATTCCTAGTAGAGTGTGAGCCTTGGGATAACAGTTCTACTCACAGAACTCCTCCCACGTTCTACTCACAGAACTCCTCCCACAATGTTACAATACAATATTATTGAAAAGGATACTGAACCCCAAGCACTATTAATGCAAAAATGTGTTGTGATACATTAATAACTAAAATAAAATTATAAGAATGATCTCAATTGAAATTGAGTTGATTTTTACTTTAACCTTACTCAGGAAGCTGTAGCTTTCTCTTAGGTTTTGCCATTGCTCGCTGGTAGAGCAAGCTGAAATCATCAACTTAACAAGGTCACGTCAAAACTTGTCCACTCTGTTTTAACACAACCTAGGGACTGTAGGATGAGCTATAACTACATCTTGAGTGGCAGTTCCCAAACACTAGCAAGAACTAGTGGGGTAGGCTTGCTACAGTTCAAAATATGGCTCAGACTTGTACAAAAACCTGTCTCAGAGACTGTAAATTAATTTATTTTTTTTATTTTCACAAATTTGGTTTCAATTGCTGTTATATTTCATTCTCACAACTATACACTGGAAGGAATTTAGAGAGAGAGGGAGAGAGAGAGAGAGAGAGAGAATATAATGAATCAACAAATGAGTACCTTTAACCAGAGGCTTCCACACACAGCTAGCTCTAAAAACTTTATGTAAGTTCATTTTAAGCCCTGAACAAACATTTTGGGAGATAAAATGAAGCTTATTCTTAATGTTGTAAGAGCTGATAACAGAATTCAGCCTGACTCTTACAATTCCATTTTACAGTGGAATGGAAAAATATATATTAAAAAAAAATGGCTCTAAGGATTCTGGGGCAATAGTACCTTTTGTACAGTTCTGTCTCCTAGGAGTCCCCTAAAAATACTCTCCATTTATTTGACTGTCTAAAAAAACACCCCTTCAAATGTCTGTGAAATTCACTCATGCCTCACAGCACTGTCTGGAACACTTATATACTTCCCATTCTCATTTTTTTACATCTATTAATTCCTCACACCATGTCCAGTAGTTCATCATGTGCTGTGCATTTAACTAAACCTGTCTGGGGAATAGCTGTCTGTTGCAACACTAACCTCCATTACTGAATCTAAAACTTAACCAATATGATGAAAATGATACTGAGCAGAACAAATTGTAGCTGACAGTTGCCACCTACATTCAGAATCTACTTGTTGACTTATGGACATTGTCTTTTTCTATGAAGTTCTGATTTTAGATCAGTTTGGTAGAAATACTCTGGCTGTTATACTAACTATCATAACTACTGCAGACGTAACAAAAGCTTTATACGGCTTTTGAAGTGAATCTTTGTCAAAACGACAAAAAAAAAAAAAAAAAAAAAAAAAAAGGACACTGGGTGACACTGGTTTTAAACTATGACAAGCAAGCTAATCTTGCTGCTATTCATTCTCTTTACTGTTATAGGTGAAGGTGGTTTATGGTGTCTTAATTGTAAGCTTGGCAAGTTCCCCCATGACTGTGAAGTAAATTCTTCTGTTATGTTTGCATCCATCTTTCTGTCTGTCTGTCCTGACTAGTTGGAGGCAGGAATACAGCTCATGTGAAGCATTTGCTTTCTCTACTCTGGGTTCACTGAATTGTTATGAAGAATTGTGATTTATAAAACTCTCCAATTGTGCTCATCATGGTTCAAAATTATCTTCCATACCAACAGGCAGGGATCAGTTGAGTTTCTTTTGTGTACGCTCTCAAAGCAGCAGTCATTTTACCATTACATAAACCATTTACATTCATGTATTAATAATTGTATTAAATTAGTGACATGGATTTCATTACTTATTATGTTCTTATGCTTCATTCTGTGTCATTTCTGTGGAAGATGATAGCATTAATATATTGTCAGACAATCATCATTAATGCTAGCAGTTTATCTCATTTGCACAATTTCTTTACACTTCAGCAAAATCTTAATAAGTAATATAGTCTGGCCAGCTTTTCAAGTTATGGAGAAAAACATTGTGTTGGGGACATCACAGAAGGTGTCTACAGTAATATGTGAAGAATGAATGTAAGAAGTAATAGGTCAGAATGAAAATGAAAATATCCTGATAGTTTTGATAAGATAGATGTATCACCTGTTTTATTAATGAGAGAAACTACATCTTTACAAACTTAATCTTCAATATGTACACATTTGGGGAATTAGAGATTTTTAATGTAGTGATTGACAACAGTTGTTTTATCTGATTTAGTTTTTCCATGGGTACTTATAACATGAATCTGAAATGTCTAATAACAAAAAAAAAAAAAAAAGAAAGATATTTTATGGACTATTATAACCCAACTGAATACATATATATATATATATATATATATATATATATGGGTTATTTATATACATAGAATAATAGAATTGTTTGGGTTGAAAGGGACCTTAAAAACATCTAGTTGCAACCCTCCTGCCATGAGAAGGAACACCTTCCACTACACGATGTTGATCAAAACCCCACCCAGCCTGGTCTTAAACATTTCTGGGGAGGAGGCATCCACAAGTTCTCCGGACAACCTGTTCCAGTGCCTCACCAACCTCTGAGTAAATAATGTCTTCCTTACATCTAATCTAAACTTACCCTGTTTTTGTTCAAAACTGTTACCACTTCTTAATAAAGAGGCCCTCTCCAGCTTTCCTCCAGGCTCTCTTTATGTACTGGAAGCCTGATAGAAGGCATTGCTGGAGCCTTCTCTTCTCCAAGCTAAACAACCCCAACTCCCTCAGCCTCTCTTTATAGGAGAGGTTCTCCAGAACTTTAATCACCTTCAGGGCACTCCTCTGGACTCCTTTTAATGTGCCCATGTCCTTCTTGTGCTGGGGGCTCCAGACTTGAATGCAATACTCCAGGTGAAGTCTCACAAGAACAGAGCTGAAGGGTAGAATTTTCTCGCTCAGCCTGCTGGCCGTACTTTGTTTGATGCAGCCCAAGGTACAGTTGGCTTTCTGGGCTGCAAACACACATTGACAGCTCATGTTTTGCTTCTCAACACCCCCAAGTCCTTCTCCACAGAGCTGCTCTCAATCCATTCTCCACCCAGTCTGTATTTGTGCATAGGATTGTCCCAACCCAGTTACAAAACCTTGCACTTGGCCTTGTTGATATTCATGAGGTTCAAACAGGCCCACCTCACAAGCCTGTCCAGGTCCCTCTGTATGGCATCCCTTCCCTCCAGTATGTCAACCGCACTACACAGTTTGGTGTCATCGACAAACTTGCTAAGGATGCACTCAATCCCACCATCCATATCACTGACAAAGATGTTAAATAGTGCCAGTCCCAATACCAGCCGCTGAGGATTGCCACTAATCACTGAACATTTGAACATTGAGCCATCAACTGCAAACCTTTGAGTGCAGCCATCCAGCCAATTCCCTACCCACAAGTGATCCACACAATCAAATCCACATTTCTCCAATTTAGACACAAAGATACCATGGCAAACAGTTTCAAATGCTTTTCACAAGTCCAGGTAGATGACATCAGTTGTCATCGACCCTTTCCAACTAAAGCTCTAATCTCATTGTAGAAGCCCACCATATTTGTCAAGCATAATCTGTCCTTAGTGAAGCCATGTTGCCTGTCTTCAGTTACCTCTTTGTTTTCCATGTTTTAGCATAGTTTCCAGGAGAATCTGCTCCATGTCCTTGCTGGGCACAGTGGTGAGACTGACTGGCCTGTAGTACCCTGTTTCATCCTTTTTTTTTTTTTTTTTTTTTTTTCCTTTTTGAAAATGAGGGTTGTGTCCTTTCTTACAGTCAGTGGGAACTTCACTGCACTGCCACGACTTCTCAAATATGATGGATAGTGGCTTAGCAACTTCAGTCGCTCAGGACCACTGGTTCCCTTAGGACCCATGGATGTGTCTGTCTCATCACGTCCCATGGACTTGTACAGATTTAAGTTCCTTAGCTGGTATTGAACCCGATCTTCTCCAACACTGAGTGGTTCATCATCCTCCCGATTCCTGCCTTTGCTTTCTGGGACTTGCACAGTGTGGCTGGAGCTCTTGCCAGTGAAGACTGAGGCAAAAGAATCATTACATACCTCAGCCTTCTCCATATCCCAGGTGACCAGGTCTCCCATTTCTTTCTGGAGGGGGACTACGATTTCCCTAGACTTCCTCTTACCACCTACAAGCCTTTTGTGTTGCCCTTGATGTCCCTAGAGAAATTTAATTTTAATAAGGCTTTAGCTTTCCTGACCTGATCCCTGGCTGCTCAGATAATGTCTCTGTATTCTTCCCAGGCTGTCTGTCCTTGCTTCCACCCTTGTAGGTCTCCTTTTCTTCTGCTTGAGTTTGGCCAGGAACAACTTGTTCATCCATGTAGGCTTCCTGGTATTTTTGCCTGACTTCCTCTTTGTCAGAATACATTGCTCCTGAGTTTGGAGGAGGTGATCTTTGAATGTTAACCAGCTTTCTGGGCCCCTCTTCCCACCATAGCTTTGTCCCATTGTACTCTATCAAGCAGATCCCTGAAGAAATCAGAGTTTGCTCTTCCAAAGTTCAGGATAGCGAGCTTGTTCTGCTCCCTCCTCACTGCCCTCAGGATCCTAAACTGCACCACTTCATGGTCTCTGCAGTCAAAGCTGCCTTTGAGCTTCATATTCACCACCAACCACTCCTTGTTGGTGAGAATGAGGTCCATCATACTAGCTCTGCTCATTGGCTTCTCTATCACTTGGAGAAGGAAGCTATCATCAATGAATTCCAGGAACTTCCTGATCTGCCTGTGCCCTGCTGTTCTGTCTCTCTAACAGGTATTGGGGCAATTGAAATCCCCCATCAGGACCAGGGCTGCTCCTATCTCTCCATAGGGGGCCTCAACTGCTTGGTCTTGGCCTGTAGCAGACTCCCACTATAGCACCACTTGTCTCTGCCCTCCCTTTGATCCTTACCTGTAATCTCTCAGTCAGCTCCTCATCCATTCCCAGGCAGAGCTCCATGCACTCCAGCTGCTCATTGGCATAGAGGGTGATATCCTGCCTTGTCTCCCTTGCCTATCTATAACCTGGACTGTCTGGAATTCCCTTCTGCTTCTCTCCAGGTACTCTCCTGCTGACCCATGACTGTTCTCCATTTTCTGGGCGACACAGGCATCAAACTGGCAGGAGTGAGATAGACTGAGATTCCTCTCCCCAGCTAACTTCAGTTTACAACCCTCTTACCAGCTTGGCAAGCCTATGACCACTTCTCCTTATTTGGCAGGTGGACCCCATCAGCCCCTGGCAGACCAAGTTTCTCAAAGTTAATCCCATGGTCTAAGTAGTTGAACCCTTGTCTATGGCACCAGTCCCGTAATTTGTTGATTTGCTGATTCAACTGGCCCTTTAAATCCCCTTCCTTTTCATCAGGAGGACTGATGAAAAAAACAAAAAACAAAAACAAAAACAAAAACAAAAAACTGCCTACAATTCTGAATTCCTTATTACTTCTCTCAGTAAATACATATATTTATATGTAATATATATATATATATATATCAGACTAAAGCACCCTAGACTTCAGGTGAGTGTTGTGAAGACGTATCATGGATTGCCTAACTCTTCACTCTCTGTAGTCTTGTCTTGTTGAGAAAAACTTGGACACTTTTATTTCCTTCTGTGGAATACAAAGTAATCTCATTTTCATTGAGAAAGATCAGTTAAGTAGCATTCTGTACATGAAACTGTAATTAATAAAAATGAAAATTTTTACATTCTCCAATTTTTGATGGTGTCTGATAGTAGATGTGATGGAAAGACTATTAAAACAATGTTACTATTGTATATAGCAGTGCTCTTCCAGTGTCCAGTGATTTGTGGCTTCAGAGTTCCTGAGGCAGGGGTCGTGTCTGTTGTATCTAATAGCTTTTTCTTGTTTGATCTTATTAAGTTGTTATTTTGAACCAGTCTGACAGTACTCATAGCCTGTGTCTGAAAATCCATCCCCAGTTTACCTTGCACCCACATTAAAAAAGACCAGTCTTTGCAAAACACACCAGAAAGCTTTGCGAGTCTTGGTCAAAAAATTGCAGTGAATGCAAGAAGCTTGGATAAGCTAAAATAACTGGAAAGACTGACAGAACAAAACTTGCAGAGCTGTTAAATTCACTGCACTACTTCTGACTGAAGTGTCCAAGATGCAAATCACTGTAAGATATGAGTGCTAAAAAATATTGCACTTGTTTTGTACATCGAGGCATCACCACCCTCGATGGAGTCAACAGCTCCACCCAGTTTGGTATCATCCATGAACTTGCTCAGAAAGTTTTCAAGTCTTTCATCCAAATCATTTATGAAAACACTGTAAGGGACGGGTCCAAAAATGGAGACCTGGGTGTCCTGGCTTCAGCTAGGATGGAGTTAATTTTCCTCCTAGTAGCTGGTAGGGTGCTATGTTTTTGGATTAGGATGAGAAGAGCGCTGATAACACACTGAAGTGTTAATTGTTGAAGAGCAGTGCTTACACTAAGCCAAGGACTTTTCAGCTTCTCACTCTGTCCTGCTAGCAGGCAGGTTGGGGGTGCAACAGGAGCTGGGAGGGGACAGACCCAGGACAGCTGACCCAAACTGGCCAAAGGGTATTCCATACCATCTGACACCATGCTAAACAATATATAGGGGTGGTTAGCTGGGGTGGGGGGACCAGCTTCTCGGGGATAGGCTGGGCATCGGTCAACGGGTGGTGAGCAATTGCATTGTGCATCACCTGTTTCGTACACATTATTATTATTATTATTATTATTATTATTATTATTATTATTAGTAGTAGTAGTAGTAGTAGTAGTAGTAGTAGTAGTAGTAGTACTATTATTATTATTATTATTATTATTATTATTATTATTATTATTATTAATAATAATTTTTTTCCTGTCTTAATAAACTGCCTTTATCTCAACCCACAAGCTTCATTTTCCTGTTTCTCTCCCCCATTCCAGAGAGGGAGGGTGGAGGGTGAGCGAACGGCTGTGTGGTGCTTAGCTGCCAGCTGGGATAAACCACAACACTGGGGAAACCCACTACTGACAGTTTGCCATCCCAATGTAACTCATTTTACAAGACCCCGCTGGGCTGGACCCATCAGCCAAAAGTTCAATCATGTTATTATGTTTTTATCTAACTGTATTCTGGTCATTTTGTCCACTGTGAGAGACAGTATTGAAAACTACTAAAATCCAGAAGGATTACATCAACTGATTTCCTTTAGTCAACTAGCTGGGTGATTTTTGTCATAAAGGGAAATTAAGTTTGTTAGACATAATCTTCCCCTAGTGAACACAAGTGGGCTCTGACCAACGACTGTGTTGTCCTGGATGTGTTTTTTAATAATTCCCAGAACAATCTTCTCCATAATCTTATTAGGTACTGAAGTGATACTGACAGGTCTCTAATTGTCAGGATCTTCTTTCTTGCCCTTCCTGAAAATAAGGTCCACAGGTGCCAGTTTCCAGTCATCTAGCACCTCTCTGGATTCCCAAGACCATTGAAAATCTAATAAACATTTGAGTTGATATTAATTTAAAATTCAGATAAAGTAACAAGTATTAAAAAGATATTCTGCTAATAATGTTGTCTGTATTATTCTTCTCACATATTAGTTTTCTTTATGAAATTTATAATTTGTGTTCACACAAGTTAGTAATCAGTATAGGTAAATTAAGTAGGGGATTTCCTTTTTTAATCACTTTCAAAAAACAAAACAACCCCCCCCACCACCCCCCCCCACCCCCAAAAAAAAAAAAAAAAAAAAAAAATCCAGAACCCAATTGAAATACTCTGTTGACCTTTTCTTCAAAATGCCATTTAAACCGATATATTCTGTTCTTGGCTGCAAAAGGATTGGTAGTTGAATTTCTGCCCTAAGACAGAAATCTAAATAGAATCTCTTAAGCTTTAGGCAACTCCACTGCAACAGGAGAAGTTTAACACACCCTTGCTTCAGCAAATATTTCCCCAAATATAAGGACCAGGCATCCCTAAACCAGTTTCGTTAAAGGCATAACTTTGCTGAGCATGTGCTTATGTGCCTTCTGTCCTTAAACTTTTTGTTATATTTCGTATTCTCTATTAGTGCTCACAAAGCTTCTTTTGAGAGAAAAGATGAGAAATGCTGAGACACTGTAAAGGCAGTTTACAGGTCAGGGACTTTTGACAAATTAGCCCTTAGTTCACTACCGTATACATAACCACTCTCGTTTTGATACAGAGAAAGTAGATTCAGGATTGGTTAGATTCTTATTTTTGAACTATGAGGAAAACTGGTCTTCCAGGTCTTTGCAGAGTTTTCAGGGCTGGAGTATGTTTGCAACCTTTCTATAGCTGTCATTGGCTATAGTGTACGGCTGCTGTTGTCATGTTTTGTTTTGTTTTTTTTTTTTTTTTTTGGCACTACAGAAATTGTTAGATATTATTTCTGTTTGACAGGATACAGCTCTGTTTTTAATGCCAAACATTCAGTGAAGCTTGAAAACTAGTTGACACCTACAAATGCAAAGACTCTTCTTTCTTTTAAGGAGTAATATCGTGATGAGGTTTTGTAGAAGTAGTCTTAGTCAAGTTCAATGTTAACTGTGAAATACAGTTGTCAGTGGGCAAACTGTTGTATCAAACCCTTAAATTTGGTAATGTTCACTGTCCCAGCTAAGTCTCACTAGACTCTTTCATGCTGCCCCTAACAGCACCCAGCCATGGAGCTGGTGTTCTGTTTCATGAAACTTATGTTATGTTGTTTTGCTCTTTCCTACTTTCTGCATAGCGGCAGGATGTAACTGATAGTCTAGTACATGGTTCTCTATGTTTCAGTAATGAACAGGGAGAGCTGCCATGAAACTTGCTGAAATAATGATCTGCTTCACAGAAAACTTTCACTTCAAGGAAAGACTTGGGAAACTCTTTCACTTTGGGACTATGAATACCACAATCTGATATTTGAAACCTACTAAGGCATGAGGCTACTGGGCAGCTTGGACATGGCAAAATGCTGGCAGGGATCATGATGATTCCTGTCCTTGACAGTGGTTTCTCTTGTCCTGTTCACACAGTAAAGAATATATAATGAAAATACTTAGTGTTTCCCTGGATTTTCCTTCCACATGAATCCCTATATGGCTGTCAAGACACATTATTTGAATACAAGAGGTTTGTGTTTTTTTAAGTTAAATTGATCATAGACATTTCAAATGTAGTAACTTTTAATTCTAATCTAATATAAACTCTAACATCGCATAGTCTGACCAAATAAAAGAAAAAGAAAAAAAAAAGATTTCATTCTTAGCATGAAAATATAGAATACAAGACAATGATTAGCAGATATCACCCTTACAGATTGGAAAGTCATTCAATAGAGTCTTACTAACTAGCTTGACAAACTGTTCTCTGCAACTACCCTTTTACCTGCAGGCATTAATTTATTTTATCCTCAGTTCAGTAGGTATTATATTCATGTTGGACTTGGATGTGCTGCACATAAAATGAACAATTCCTGATTGCAGCTTTATCAGAATTACATCAATATAGGTACAGAAAATGTCTGGCTCCCCCTGGGGAATGCTGAATTGTGTCTGCTGTGTTAATGAAAAGTCCCAGTATCTACCAGTATACTAAGATTCTTATAAAAGAGAATTTAAGGTATAAAATTCATGAAGTAACCCTTGACTTTCCTCCAGAGAATACTGTTTATATTACTGCATGTGATGAACTACACACATTCATTAAAAAGAGCCCAGAGAATTAGCAGGCCTAGTAAAAACTATAAAATTCATGACCTGGGGGGGAAATTATCTTCTTTAGATCAAAGAAAAAAAAACTGAGATAGGGTAAGTGTCCTCATACATGTAAAGGGCTGATCCTAAGCAAAAGGGAACAATGTTCCCTTCCAGTTCATGGAGGAGATATTCCACGGGACATAAGTGGAAGGTGATCCTGCCCATGGTAGTGGGGTTGGAACTGGATGATCTATATGGTCCCTTCCAACCCAAACCATTCTATAATTCTATGATTCTTTTTTGGCAAGCTGAAAAGATGGTGGGGAACATGTGTGCTTTCTAATATGAGTGAACACAATGTGTTCCCTCGTGGCATAAATACAAACTGATCTCTTGACTTAATCATCCTTGTGTATATTTGAGATAGTATTGATTTTAATGATAGCTTTTTTTTTTTTTTTTTTTTTTTTTTTCTAAAATACTATTTGTATTTGCGTTTGTATTTGAAACCTGTGGCCTTTGTGATTTACTAGGAACACTTCAATTGTAGATCTATTAAGAAGAAAGTCAAAGTTATCCCAGTCTCATTTCCTGAGTTCTTCTGACTTTGTTAGTAGATTGACCACAATATTACAAAGAACACTTTCATATCTGTTACTCTTTTTGACTGTTATAAATTTTCTGCCTTTGAAAATAAATAAATAAACTAGATTGTAAATGCTAGAACTGAAAGTGTTATTACATTGCAACAATGTAACTTGTATGCATAGCATATCCTGCAAGATTTTTTTTTCCTCATGCTTGTCAAAAATTGTACTATCCTATTGATTATAAAGTTCATCTGATTGTCTTTGAACTTCTCTCCACAGATTCTACTTTCCAGTTAAATCAACAATTCTCTGTGTAACTTATTCTTTTACCTCCGGTTGCAGTAAGAGTATACTATGTGGACAGAGGGATTCAAATTGTTACTTGTCCTACTCTGTTATTTCAATCACCAAGGGTGGGGTACTTTTCATAAAGGACATTTTGTATAGTTACAGTCCCTGGAGGAATTAAAGAGATTACTTTTTTTTTTTTTTTTTTTTTTTTTTTTAATTTATTTTAAGTATACAATTGCATTTTTAAGATTCATGAACTAGCTCTTTGAGTCTTTATAATGATGTGCTAATCGTATATCACTCAGATCATTAAATAGGCATGTCATGTAGTAACAAGTAAAAATGCTTTATAGAAAGCTATTCCATTAACATTGTTATCTTATGAGCTAAGCTTATTTTCCTTAAAAAAAAAAAAAATTAAAATAAAATCTTAAATTGATAAAGTCTGCTTTTGCCCAGCCCTGAATAGATTGACATTAGTTATATTACTGACATCTAATTCTCAAACTCTCACTAGCCTTCCTGTTAGAGATTTATGTCACCCTTTAATTACCTTGTTCATTCTACTTGACTTTTTAATACTGACATTTCACTAACTTTTTCCATCCCCTAATAATTTTTGACTTTTGTGGACATGTAAAGTCTTGATGAGAGTTATGTTAACAAGCCACATAGTTGAAGGGGAAAATGCTTGATAATTTATCAGAAAATTTTTTTTACATAGTAATTTCTTGAAATACGTGTATTATTATAATAATTCTATTCATTCATTTATTTATTTATTTTTCTCGGTTCCTCATTTTGTGGGGGATAAATTCATTATAGTACCCAATTCATTATAGCATTCATACATAATTCCAAATGCAAAATATATATTTTTTTTATGATTTTATTTGTTACACATTAAATAGCCAATACCAGTCCTGGAGTTTGTAAGGGGAGAAAATGTGCTTCAAAAATATGTCAATTAACTTAATTCACTTCTAAGCAGGAATGAGAATATTAAGCAGTATATAGAAGCAAAGACTAAGATTGGGACCTCCTGATGCAACTTGACAACTACAGGTCTATGAGGCTTGATGACGTACATCCCAAGGTCCTGAAGGAAATAGCTGATCTAGTTGCCAAGCCTCTCTCCATCATATTTGAAAAGTTCTGTCAGTCAGGCAAAGTCTCCTGTGACTGGAAAAAGGGAAACATCACTCCCATTTTAAAAAAGGGTAGAAAGGAGGACCCAGGAAACTACAGATCAGTGAGCTTCACCTCTATGCCTGGCGAAATTATGGAACAAATCCTCCTGGAAACAACATTAAGGCACATACAGGACAAGGAGGTAATCTGGACCAGCCAGCATGTCTTCACCAAGGTTAAATTATGCCTGACCAATCTGGTGGCCTTCTATGATGGTATGACTGCATCAGTTGACAAGGGAAGACTGACTGATGTCATCTCCTTGGACTTCTGTAAGGCCTTTGACATGGTCTGACATGACATCCTAATCTCTAAATTGGAAAGCTATGGATTTGAAGCATGTACCATTCAGTGGGTAAGGAATGGACTGGATGGCTACACCCAGGTGGTAGCGGTCAGTGGTTCTATGTCCAGGTGGAGACCGGTGACGAGCAGTGTCCCTCAGGGGTCTGTCTTGGGACCAGTGTTTTTCACTATCTTTTTCAATGACATAGATGATGGGATTGAGTACACCCTCAGCAAGTTTGCAGATGACACCAAGCTGAGTGGTGTGGCTGATACAACAGAAGGAAGAGATGCCATTCAAAGGGACCTCGATAGGCTGGAGAAGTGGGCCTATATGAACCACATGAGGTTCAACAAGTCCAGGTGCAAGGTATTGCACCTGGGTCAGGGCAATCCCAGACAGCAGTACAGGCTGTGTGAAGAACTCATTGAGATCAACCTTACAGAGAAGGACTTGGGGTTCTGGTGGGTGAAAGGCTTGACATGAGCCTGCAACACGTGTTTGCAGCCCAGAAGGCCAACTGTGTCCTGGGCTGCATCAAAAGAGGCATGACCAGCAAGCCAAGGGAGGTGACTGTCTCCCTCTACAATGCCCTTGTCAGGTCCCACCTGGAGTACTGCATCTAGGTTTGGGGCCCCAAGCACAAGAAAGAAGTGGACCTGTTAGAGCAAGTCCAGAGGAGGGCTACAAAGATGATCAGAGGACTGCAGCACCTCTCCTGTGAAAAAATGCTTGGAGAGCTGGGGCTGTGCAACCTGGAGAATAGAAGGCTCCGGTGAGACCACATGGTGACCATTCAATACTTAAGGGGGTCTTATAAAAAAGCTGGAGAAGGACTCTTTACTCAGATAGGTGATGATAGGAAAAGGGGTAATTGTCTTAAACTAAAAGAGGTTATATTTAGATCAGACATTAGGAGGAAATTCTTCACTGTAAGTGTAGTGAGACACTGGAACATGTTGCCAAGAGATGTTGTGGATGCCCCATCCCTGAAGGTGTTCAAGGCCAGGCTGGATGCGGCCTTGGCCAAAATGATCTAGTGGGTGGTATCCCTGCTTATGGCAGGGGTGTTGGAGTTAGGTGATCTTTAAGATCCCTTCCAATTCGAGACATTCTATGATTCTATGATAGATTTTCTTTTTCTGCTGCCTATGGTCTTGTGGGTATCATATATTTTTAAATAATTTGTTAAATTAATCACCATCCTTCATCTCATTTCATGCTCCTCTTTGCACTCATGTCATTAAAAGGACTACTTTTTCAAGTTGGAGATGGTAAATATCACAAGGGTCATGGTAGTTAAACAGAGACTGGATGCTGTTGGCAGACAACAAGCAGAATCTGCCGATATCTTGCTTTCTTATGAAGATGTAACATTTTTTCTCTGTGTGTGAAATCTCTGCAAAGACTGGGTAGTAATTCTATTTTCTCAGGGCTCTGTGCAAAATTTCGTTGCAACAAAGGATCTTTGTTTCTTCTTTGTTTTGTTTGTTTGTTTGTTAGTTTGTTTTTGCAGAAATACAGGGTTGTGTACATAGGTCATATGTGGAGGAATAAATAATTAAATAAAGAAGTAGGATTTTCGAAATCAGGAGGAAATTAGCTTAAGTGGCTTTAGATACACTATCTCAACATCTTCTCATGCTGGAAAGCACTCACATAAGAAATTGTGTTATGTTTCTGTGGATAATCCATTTCAATTTAAAAATGTCATTTTTAAATCCTCACGTGACCTACTTAAAACTTCTGTTGTTGATATTACTTTGCAGATTACTCAATTTGTCTGTGACGTTATAGTTGGAGACTGGTGTGGAGGCTGAAGCCTACGTGAGTGTCGTGGTTTAACCCAGCAGGCAGCTAAGCACCCCACAGCCACCCTACCTCTTATTCTATACCATGTACATCATGCTCTGCTCCCACACTTTCTACTACATCCTAGTTAATCACCTCAATTCTTATCTTTTGATAGATACACGCAGATATAATTCCATTAATCTATGGGACATCCTTCTAAAATTTCATTTAGTCCATGGCTTTGGACTCCACCTTTCATAAGAGTCCCTCAGGACAGGACAGGACGGGTGGTGTATAGTGTTGGATTGTATACTGAAGTCAATTCTGGTTCCATTACTGCTGCTCCCGTCTGGTTCCATGATAATTCGTTCTTGATTTATCTGTGTGATTCTTACTCTAATACCATCAATATGGCATATAGCAACCACAGCAGTGATGACATTCAGCATTATATATTAATTAACATTATGCACTTCAAAACATGGATTATTCTCACCCAACATCAAATCCTCTTGAGGAACATGTCAGAATTCCCCATCCTTCTACATTACCTACCAGGTGCACCCAGGTCCCTGACCAAAAATAATCCCACAAACGAGTTTCCCTTTGCCCATGGCAGGAATACCCAGACTGTCTCCCACAGCATATTTTTATGTACACTACAGGGACTTTTCCCCCTTCTACACTGCACAAAAGTTTTGGCTGAGCAGGACCAGCTCAATTGACAGATCCCCTAGTGTTTATCAGGTGGCCTTTGCTAAATGTGTAAACTGATGTTTCAATGTCACAGATCACATTGTTCTTAGTGTAGTCTTTAACAGTCCATTTTATTGTCCAGTTTTCTTAGTTCCTGGTGCAAGATAGGGGATGTGATAAACCCACTCAATGCCAAGCTCTTTGGTCCAGGTATCTATGAGTTTGCTTTAGAAATGGGTCTCAGAGTTTGACTCAAATCTTTCTGGGGTGCCATGAAACCATAAGACTTGTTTTTAACGGCTCACAATAGTGTTCTGGGTGGTGTCATGTGGCATGGGATATGTTTCCAGTCACCTGGTAGTTGTTTCCACCACTGTAAGCACATGGTTCTTGCCTTGGCAGGTTTGTGAGACGGCAAAATAATCAACATGTCAGGCCTCCTCATACTGATATTTTAGCCATCGTCCTCCTCTAAGCTTGCCTGATTATAATACATGTTTCACTTTCATGGATAATCCATGCTATGCCGCCCATGGTCAAGCCCACACTTTGATCACGAGCCCAGCTATAATTTCCAGTAGATGTATTAACCACAGTGCTTTTCACTGCCGTTTCTGTTTAATTTTCTTCCACTTGAGGATATGTACTGGGTCTGTCTGGGATGGAGTTAACTTTCACTGCAGCAGCCCATACAGTGCTGTGCTCTGTACTTGCAGCTAGAACAGCACTGGTATCACACCAGTGTTGTGTCTACTGCTGAGCAATACTGGCACAGCATCAGGACTCTCTCTTACCCCCCAAGAAACAGCTGGCTGGGGGTGGGCAAGAGGTGAGGAAGGAACATCACCAGTGCAGGTGATCTAAATCAACCAAAGGGATATTCCGTACCATATGATGTCACACTCAGCAATAAAAGGTGGAAAAAGGAAAAAGAGTGGAGGGGTGGGCTCTATTTGTGATAACGTCTGTCCTCCAGACAATGGCTATATGCACTGGGGCCCTGCTTCAAAGACGTGGTCAAGCATCGCTTATTGGTAGGAAGTGGAGAATAACTGCACTTCCACACGGCCTTTGCTTGTTTCTTTACTTTTTTTGTTGTTGTTGTTGTGTTTTTTTTTCCTTTTTCCCTTTTCCCTTTTCCCTTAGTTATACTATTTAATTAATAATATTTTTCCCTTAATAATTATGTTTCCTTTAATTAAATTATCCTATCTCAACCCGTGAGTTCTTTCTTTCCTTTTTCTTCTTCCCCTCCTCTTCTGAGAAAGGGGAGTGAGAGAGCGGTTGTGGTGGAGTTCAGCTGCCTAGCAAGGTAAAACCACCACAAGGTAGTGACTACTTCTTGTTAGGACCAGTATGGGCTCCAGCACAATGTGGAGAGCTCTAACTCTGTGGCATTGCCAGCATAAGGTCTTAGAGAAGCCTTCAATGAGAATTTTTTTTTTTTTCTCTCAGTCTTCACCAGCAAATGATCTAGCAACTGATGTCATCTACCTAGATTTGTGCAAAGCATTTGACACTGTTGAGTATGATACCTTTGTCTCTAAATTGTAGAGACATAGATTTAATGGATGGATCACTCACTGCATAAGGAATTACCTGGGTGGTTACAAAAAGAGTGGGTCATTGTCCAATTGGAGGCCAGTGATGAGTAGTGTTCCCTAGGTGTCAGTATTGGAATTGGCACTATTTAACATCTTTTTCAGTGACATAGACCGTAAGATTGAATACACCCTCAGCAAGCTTGCTAATGACACCAAGCTGTGTGGTGCAGATGACACACTGGAGGGAAGGCATGCCATCCACAGGGACCCTGACAGCTTGAGAAAAGGACCCATGCTAACCTCATGAATTTCAACAACGCTAAGTGCACGTTGGGTTGGGATTGAGAACATATCTAAGGTTAAGAGCTTGAGAGTGTTTGATGAAAGACTGAATATGAGACAGCTTTGTACACTTGCAAACCAGAAAGCCAACCGTCTCCTGGGCTAAATCAAAAGAATCAAGACCTTCAGGTTTAGCAAGGTGATTTTCCCCTCTGCTCTGCTCTCGTAAGACCCCACCTGGAGTGCTGGGGTTCCCAGCACAGGAAGGACATGAACCTGTTGGTGCAAGTCCAGAGGCAGCCCATGAGAATGATCAGAGGGCTGGGCACCTCTCCTGTGAAGACAGGCTGGGAGAGTTGGGGTTGTTCAGTCAAGAGGAGAAAAGACTCTGAGGAGACCTGGAGAGTCACTGGAGAGAGACAAGGGTAATGCTTTAAACTAACAAGAATAGATTTAGCTTAGGCATAAAGAAGAAATACTTCGAGTGTGGTGAGGCAGTGGAACAGGTTACCTAGAGAAGTTGTGGATATCCTATCCCTGGAAGTGTTCAAGGCCAGGTTGGATGGGCCTTTGAGAAATGCAGTCTAGTGATAGATGTCCCTACCTCTGGCAGAGAGGTTGGAATTAGATGATCTTTAAGGTCCCTTCCAACCCACACCATTCTATGAACGTATGATTTTAAGACTCCACTTTTTCTAAATATTCTATCGGTTTTTCACAATTCCACACTTGTTCAGAGGTGAAGTTCAAAATCATCAGAGGTTACACTCATGAATAATCTGCTCATATAACCCCACGTCTTGCCACCCATAACTATATAACTATCCTGCCTCGGTGCAAATCTCTGTGAGGTATTCCTGATTTGTTTAAACTTAGATGAAACTAGAAACATATTAAAGAGACAAAGCAAGAGAAACATGCTTTTTTTTTTTTTTTTTTCTTTGAAAATCCTAATGAAATTAAAAATCTTCAAGAGCTGTTGTAACTAGCCTGGTAGAGAAAGAGAATGGGTATGAAAAGAAGGAAGAGGAAGGAGAAAGGGATGGGGAAAGCATTTTATCAACATTACTTTCATTGTAAATCAAAAACCTAGCACTATACTAGCTACTAGGAAGAAAATTAACTCCATCCCAGCTGAAACTAGTACATGACAACAGAAGGAGGTAGGCAGACATGTCCACACTTTGTATGTCTGCCTCTCATTCTCTGAGAAGAGATAGGCAAAAAAAGAAAAAAAGCCATTTTGGTGCCTGCTCTTGAGGAGATGCTAGATAAGACCAGACACTCACAAAATCTTGAAAATAGTCCTCCTAAAATTCTGGATGTGATAAGAACAGAAAATTCTTCAAAAAGGATATAAAGTTTATGAGTTTATTATATATGAGTTTAAAGGTTGTTTAAAACTTTTGAGAAATTCATAAGGCATTTTTAACAAATTCCAATTTATGTGTAAATCAAAAACGGATTAAAAAAATTGATTTTTTTTTTTTTTTGAGTTTTTAAGAGTTTTTATCGAGGAGAGGTAAACATTTGTTGCAGGCAGGAAATACTGTTTCAATATGGCGAATTTCTCTCTCTCTCTCTTTTTTTTTTTTTTTTTTTTTTTTTTTTTTTCCCAATTAAAGGACTTTGATTATAGATTCTGGTATCAGAAAATAAAGCAAACACACTTAGGGAAATCAGAAATGCTTCTCTCTGGACACTGCCCCTGCACCTTCCTAGACTCCAGTCCCCTGGCTGAATGTTATACTGATCCCTTCAGAGAGGCAGCAGTTGGCACAGGAGGTTGAAGTCAACATCTATGGTTCCTAGTTTGTTGCTCTGTTGTGGACTTCTCCACTGGCTGCAGTCAGACCTCCTCCTTGATCTCTTCTTTGTTCCTTTTTGGACAACTTTTTGCTCCTGTCCTGTTTAGGGTTCCTGCACAGCACTTCCTGACATATTGCTGCAGAGGCAAACCCTATAGCTCCCTGCTATCAACACCTTCCAGTTATGCCCATTGCAATATTAGGAGGAGTTGGATTTGATGATCCTTATGGGTCCCTTCCAACTCGGGATATTCTATATTCTATGATTATCTCAGTATTGGATGCTGGTAATATGGTGTTAATTCCTTTGTAATATGATCTGTATTGGCTTGTGTATTGGCTTTACATGGCAAAGTTTTGATAGCATGGGGCTGCAGGGGTGACTTCTGTGAGAAGAATCCAGAAGCTCTCCCATGTTAGATAAGGGCCAGTTTTAGCTAGCTCCAAAGGGATGCACAGGTGTCAAGCCAATAAGCGATGTTTTTTGCGCCTCTATGGGAGCATATTAAAGAAAAGGAAAAAGAACTGCTGCACAACAGCAGCTGGGAGAGTGAGGAGTGAAAAATATCCCTGCAGACACCAAGGTCAGTGAGGAAGGATGGAGAGGAGGTGTTCCAGGCTCTGGAGCAGAAGTTCCCCTGCTGCCTGTGGAGAGGACCATGGTGGAGCAGGCTGTCCCCCTGAAGCCTATGGCAAAGGCACACTTCATCCAGTGGAGGAGATCATGGTAGAGCAGGTGGATGTGGCCTAAAGGAGACTATGGCCCATGGAGAACCCCCACCAGAGAAGACTCTGGGCTGGAGCTGCAGCCTGTGGAGAGGAGTGTACACAGGAGCAGGGGATCTGGGAGGAGCTGCGTATGTGAGGCATCCAAGCTGGAGCAGTTTGCTTCTGACAGATGGACCCTGTGGTACAGACCCATGTTTGGAACAGGTCTTGAAGAGTTGCTGCCTGTGGGAAGCTCAAATGGGATCAGTTCAGGAAGAACTGTATCCTGTAGGATGGACCCCACACTGGAGCAGTGGAAGAGAGTGACTGAAGGAATGGTGGAGATAAAGTATTACAGACTGATTGCAACATTGCTTTAGCTTGTTTGTAATAGGCAATACATTACATTAATCTCCCTATGCTGAGTCTGTTTTACTTGTAATGACAATTGTTGAGTGGTCTCCCTGTCCTTATCTCAATCCTTGAGCTGTTTTCATCATGTTTTTTCTCCTTTTCCCTTTGAGGAGGGGGAGTGAGATAGCGCTTGTGATGGAGCTCAGCTGCTCAGGTGAGTAAAACCACTGCAGATTGCATGGCCAACTGTAGGTAGAAGGATTTCTCTATTCCTCTTCTTGGGTTTGTTGTGGCAGGGCACAAATTTTTGTTTTTGGGTCTTCTGGATATATATTCATACATAAACATTTTTGTTTTGTTTTTCAAGATTGGGATTTCTACTGGGAAAATTTCCAAGGAAGGAGCTCTCAGAGATTATTTCTTTCTTATGCTTGGTAGCCTCAGGTCCTCCGCCTGGCTCCAGTGTCTGTCCTTTTCAACCATTCCATAGTCACTCAGAGACTGTGGGCACAGCACAAGAGAAAAGCAGAGAAAGACAGAACTGCAAGAGACCACAAGAATGGAAAGCAGTAAAATTGAGTGGGATATAGGATGAGCTAATGTAGATTAAATGTGATAGGTGTAGGTATGCAAAGTACAAAAATGTTTATGTGCCTTTCTTGCTTTCTGTGATATTACCTGGGTTTGGGGTCTACTTATTACAGTAGTATGTATCTTTAGTGCTTATTGTTATTGAATTGAACTGAGTAGTTAGGAATATATATAGATGTGTGCATATATACTCCAAGTAGATTTTTGCCTGAAAAACTAGATCATAAAATATAGGTTTATAAAAAGATGAAGTATATAAAAAGTTGTTCTGATGTTTTTAAAACAAATAGATAAATAAATGGCTAAAGATTTAAAAAATAAAACCCAACACTTCCCTCCCCCAACCTGTCAATGGTCATCTACCTAGTGTTTTCCAGATTGACTAGTTTACTAATATAGGTAAGATGTTAACACTCCAAACAAAAACATATAAATCAATCAAGTTATTTATTTATTTATTTATTTTTAACATATTGCAGAGGAATAGTTGTAATATTTTAAACCTAAAATAAGTTCTACTGAAACACAAAACATATTGCATGTCATAAACTGGATTTTTGTTTATAAAGTTCTGAACTTTCCTGTTTAAATTCTAAGATTTTCAGTGTGAATTAATCAGTTTATAGGCCAAGACTCTAGAATAAAAAGATGAATTGAGGTTTACTTTATTACTCCATAGCTATTTTTGTTTGTTTCAGTAGAAATATCTATATAAGCAGAGTAATAAACAACCATTTTCAGTAAGTAAATTCACTTGAATGATTTCAGTCCTGAAGTGTAGAATAAACAGTTTTGTAAAAGTTGAAGAAAAAAGTAACCCAAATGTTTCATTTTATATCTTAAAGTAATTTTAAAATGAATTATTGCAGAAATGGAAAATTGGTTACGGATGTCTTGATTAACAGGAAGAAGACTTAAGCCAGTTAAATTCACCCAGAATATTGTAAAAGTTCATACATAAACAAAAAGCATATTGAGGAACAGAAATATATTTATTTTGTCATGAGCGAATAGTAAAAGCATCTGGTGACCAGCATTATCTGGTAACTCAGATGTAATTGATCACTAAGAATTATTAATGAAGAAAAATAGACTTGTACATGAGCACCGCAAAACAATTCCAAGATTATATTCATTCAGAGTAGAAGAGGAAATCTAATGTGACCTGAATATGGATAAATTATCTGTCATAGTTCATGTTCTGAATAACGAATAAGTTACTGAGAATTACACACTTAGCTCTTCAGATGAAACAGAGAAAGGACAAAGATGAGCCAGACAATTGGGTATTTGCAAAATGATTTGGGGCAACTAAAACTAAGTTCCTTTTTACAAGATAAAATCTCTTTCTGCTTTCTCCTTTCTCATCTTTCTCATATGTGCTTCAATGTTGTCTGGACAGAACAGTCAGTGTTGTGATGATCCATGTTTGTAACATGTAAACTATAGTCTATGATAACTTAGAATCAGAGAATCATAGACTATCCAAGTTTGAAGGGACCCACAAGAATCATTGAGTTCAACTTCTGGGTCACCAAAACCCCTCCCCCCCCCCCAAAATAATAATAATAAAAAAAAAAAACAAACAAAACAAACAAACAAAAAAAGAGATCATGAGTCTGAGAACGTTGTCCAAATGATTTTTGAACTCCAGCAGGCTTGGAGCCATGACCACTTCCCTGGGGAACTTGTTTTAGTGCCTGAACACCCTCTTGATGAAGAACCTTTTCCTGATATCTAGTCTGAACATCCCCTGTCACAGCTTCAAGCCATTCCCTCAGGTCCTATCACTAGTCACCAGAGAAAAGAGATCAGTATGTAGAATACTTGGCAAAACAAAGTATTTGGAATACTTGGCAAACCAAAAGAGGGGAAATGTCCCTTCCCTTCCCTTCCCTTCCCTTCCCTTCCCTTCCCTTCCCTTCCCTTCCCTTCCCTTCCCTTCCCTTCCCTTCCCTTCCCTTCCCTTCCCTTCCCTTCCCTTCCCTTCCCTTCCCTTCCCTTCCCTTCCCTTCCCTTCCCTTCCCTTCCCTTCCCTTCCCTTCCCTTCCCTTCCCTTCCCTTCCCTTCCCTTCCCTTCCCTTCCCTTCCCTTCCCTTCCCTTCCCTTCCCTTCCCGTTGCAAGAAAGAGATGTAATATGGATACCACACCAAGTTCTGTCAGTCTCACTGTAACTCTGCACACTAGTGAGTGCCTGCCGGCCATGCACTTTGCAGCTGGGCAGGGAAGTTTTGGTGTCTTGCTCTTTGGAATGGACAGTAGCTGCCTTCTAGTTCTTGCTTCTTCTGACCCTTGGCATTTTTTTTCTCTTGAGTTGATATTGCTGATTTAACAATTTCGCTTCTGTGTCTTGTTTGAGTTTTCTTGTCAGGCTTAGTTTTAATTTGTAGTACCTTTGTAAGTGACACTATCTTTGCCATTTGCAAACTATTGGTAATAAGTATAGTTTAATATTTTTTTTCTGTTTGATGAAACTGGGCCAAATTCACACAGCTGAGTGTCATGAAACACTGTCCTGGGTCACATCATGAAGGCTAAATCCAGCACTGACAATTTTGTTCATTCCTTTATTTTGTTAATGAATATAGGGGTTGGTCTTTAATAAGTGTAAAACTGCTCCAGATTTCCTGAAGAAAAAGAAATATATAAGGATTTATGGACTTAATTTTACGTAGTTGAAATTTCTCTTCTTTAGAAGAAAAGTGTGAATGTGTACTGCATGCAAAAAAGTTCACTCACCTCTTAATTGTAATTATTCCATTTAAATTAAAATGTCAGTTCTTGGTGATTAAAAAGCTGCCTACAGGGAGTGTCTGAAATAAAACCCTTCCTTTTCTGACTTCTTTATATTGATATTTTGCTTTTGCATTAAGTTTTAGGGTAAAAGAATTGACCTCTAAATGAGAAATAATGCTGAAAAGACGGTGATGGCCTCTGTTGTCACTGTTCAGTTAGTCTTATGCACTACCATCATTCTGTAAACCTTCTGTATCCTTCATGTAGAGGTCTTAATGGTAATGTATAAACTCTTCACAGTAAACAGGGAGAGATCATCTTGAATCCTGCATACAAGTGTAAAAGTTATTGGTCTATAAGTGCTGCCTATTCACAGTAAATCTTGTGGCAACATAATCATTTTCTCTATAGTTTATGATAATTGTTTATATCATCAGATAACATGTTAACATACCATACTTTTCTATGAACATAAAGCTATTCTAAATTAGAAAGTATTAAATTAATGTGGTACAGGAAGAAGCATCCATTGAAAAGACACTTAAAAACACTCCCTCCTGCCCCTGCAAAAAAAACAAACAAACAACTACCCCGCCCCCCCCGCCAAAAAAAAAAAAAAAAAAAAAAAAAAAAAAAAAGTTTTGGTTTTGCTGTTGCTTTGTAGTTGTTTTGTGTCACTTTATCTTATCATGATGCATTATGTACAAAATATATATTTTTTAAATTTATTTACTTATGCAAGACCCCCAAAGGAAATCTCTATGTTCATTTCACTTACATATTCTTAATTGATATATGAAACTTTTGAGAAGTTACATATCCTAACTATACACTGTCAAGTACATTGTCATGATGGTCAGGTGAAAGATAATATATCAAATCCTATTTGATACAAAGAGATGTCTAAAGAACAGCCTCTGGATGGAAACTTAGTCCTTCACCAACACAATGCCATTAAAGCTAACATTAATTTGTTGGAGTCATAAACTTTAAAACTTTATAAAGTGTAGAAGGAAGTCAGCAGTGTTAATCTATAATTATTTTTCATCCACTGTACCTGTTACATCACATTTGTCATTCCTGAAAAAAAAAATAAATAAATAAATAAAGGATAGTTGGAACATGATAACTATTTTTATAGACAATTAATTTACACAGGTTAATGCTAAGGAGAGACTGCAGAGGAAAAAATTAAAATGTGCTCTCAGATCAATGATATGTCTAAATTTTCAACCAGAAATCTCCTTTGCAGCTTTACACCAAACCTATTTTACACTTCTGCCTGTCTGTGGGTTTACAAGAGTGATGAGTTCCATTGCCGACTACATTTTGTTACTTAAATTATAATTCTTTCCAACAGGAAAACCAAGGTGTCTGAGGGAAGTGGGACTAGTAATATGTTCTTCTTCCCATTTAACTTTTTCATTTTCATTCTCATGTAGTCCTTCATGCTCCATGTTTTTAGGTTTTATCTCTCTCTGCAGTGGGGAGGTCAAAGTAAACTTTTTCTCCTGTGCAAGGGTTTTCAAATCATTAGCAAAGCTGACATTCATCATCTGAACAGCAGAGATGTCCGTCCAGACCCTCCAAGCCTTTATGAAAATCTCTCTCAATTATAGATTTCTGTCTCTCTGCCTGCCCTGGCTCAGCTGATCAAAATGAGGTCAACATTTTCAAGCCCTGTTGTAGAAAGTCTCTTCTGAATTCTGTAACTGAAGAAATCGAGCTCAGCAGACTTGAGTGGAGATAAGCAGAGATGAATTGTATTACAGGAAGTCAGACTGTCCTCTTTCCCATCTATACTATTGCAAATACTCCTTCAAGTAAACTTTTGAAAAATTCTGTTGATTCTACCTTCAAGGGAGTGACACCCTAGGTGCTGATTGATACTAGAAAACACAGTTGTTCATTAAAAAGCTATAATTTAATAAAACTTTAGATAAATTAATTGGGTAACAGAAATGAGAAAATTACTTAAAAAAAAAAAAAAAAAAAAACTACCAACAACAACAAAAAAAAACACACACACAACCAACCAACCAACCAAAAAAAAACTTGTTAGATGATCTTATACTAATCCAATCATTTAGGGATCAAATCTAGCAAGCAAATGTGAAGAAAATTCAAATATCAGAGACTTATGATACCCATAACAGATAATAGAAACAGATATGAACAAATAATAAACAGATAGAAAGAGATAATAAATTTACCAACATCCTTATTATTTAGAAATATCTGCTACTTAGCTGTAGTCAAAACAAAGATCTTGCAGAAGCAAAAGAAACAGCTGCCACATCAAATACAGTGCAATGAATTTGACTGACTCCTTTCCCTCATGTTAGAGATAACTCTTAAAAACCTTGCAAAATATACTTTATTTCTCAAAAATTAATATATGAAGCCAAATTCTAAGAATTATTTGTTTCCACAACTATAGAATCATAGAATGACTCAGGTTGTAAGGGACCTTAAAGATGATCAAGTCTCAACCTCCCTGTCACCCAGCAATGTCACCCATCAGATCAGGTTGCCCAGGGCCTCTTCCAACCTGGTCTTGGACACCTTCAGAGGTGGGGCATCCACATCTCTGGGCAGCCTGCTCCAGTGCCTTACCACCCTCTGAGTGAAGAATTTCCTCTTAAGATCTAATCTAAATCTCCCCTCTTTTAGTTTAAAACCATTCCCCCTTGTCCTATCATTATCTGATTGAGCAAAAAATTGTTCTCCATCTCTTTTATAAGTCTCTTTCAAGAATTGAAAAGCTTCAGTGAGGTCACTCCAGAGCCTTTTCTTTAAGTTGAACAGCCACAGCTCTCTCAGTCATTCTATATAGGAGAGGTACTCCAGCACTTCTTAGACCTCCTCTGGACTTGTTCTAACAGACACCCAGCACATTCTTCTTGTGCTGGGGGTCCCAGACCTGGATACAGCACTTCACGTGGGGCCTCACAAGGGCAGAGTAAAGGGGGACTGTCACCTTCCTTGACCTGCTGGCCACTCCTCTTTCGATGCAGACCAGGATGCAGTTGCCCTTCTGGGCTGCAAGTGTGCACTGCTGGCTCATGTTGACCTTTTTGTCTAATAGTACTCCCAAGTATTTGTCTTCAGGGCTCCCCTCAATGAGTTCTTCTCCCATGTCTGGGATTGCCCCGACCCAGGTCCAACACCTTTCACTTGGACTTGTTGAACCTATTAGGTTCACTTGGGCTCAGTTCACAAGCTTGCCCTTTGGATGGCATCCCTTCCTTCTATTGTATCACCTGCACAACTCAGCTTGGTCCCATCTGCAAACTTGTTGAAGGTGCGCTCAATGGGACTATGTCGTTTATAAGGATATTGAACAACACTGGTTCCTGGAAGGACTCCTGAGGGACATCACTCATCATTGGCCTCCACTTGGACATAGAACCAATGACCACCAGTCTCTGGGTAAGACCTTCAAGCCAACTCCTTATCCACTGAATGGTCCACCCATCAAATCCACATCTCTCCAATCTGGTGATCAGGATGACATGTGGGACCATGTCAAAGGCCTTACGGAATTCCAGGTAGATGGACTTCTGCATATATATATATATTCTTTCCTGAAATATGTAATAAGTTATTTATATATCTAAGTGCCAGAAGACACAGATGGAGAAATAAGTTATGAACTGTTCTCCTTAGTGATCCATTTCAGTGTCTGTAATATTTATAATGTATAACACATTTCCTTATTCCCTATGAAAAGTATACTGGTTGAGAAGTTAAAATCACAGAATCTTTCAAGTTGGAAATCAGCATTTTACTGAATTGAGACCCAGTTAGAGTCTCAGCTTAGGGTTTTGTCCTGTCAGGTATCTGATTCATAAATATTCAAAGAAGTTTAAACAAAAAAAATAAAATCCATTGTGTAGGTCAATGGGGTTGATAGATGAGTTAAAAATTGGCACAATGTCGATTGGTTGATTATTAAATTGAGGTATTTAAAGGAAAACAACTACCTCAGTAGATACACTTTTGTAAGAGCGGGAAGAGGAATATTCATCCCTGCCTTCTTATTTTCTTTCCAGTTCAGAATAAAAATTGTTCATTATTTTCACTGAAAATGAGTGGATTCCTAACTGATCATTTCAAGCCAAGCAAGAAGAATTAATATTTAACTTCAGATAACAGAATGTTAGTTTTTCCCTAAATATTGCCTGAGAAGCTAAGGGACAAATACTAATTTTAATGATCCCAGAAAAGAGTGAAATAAAATGCTCGGAAAGTATACACAGAAAACAGTAAGGAGAAGAAATCTGAGCTGGTCATGAACTTTCTGTACTCTTTGGAGTGTAGAATCATAACAACAAGAACTGAAGGGAACCTATTTAATCATCTTGGGTCTTTTCCCTCCAGAGAATGATATTTCTGAATGATTCTCATCCTTCCTTTCCCCATCCTCCCTCCCCCACCCCCCCCCACCCCTCCTTCCCAAAAATTACATTTTAATTGTCTAAGGCCTAGATGGTGGAAATTAAGAGTAGTGGAACTTCTTTGACATCTTAATATTGTCCCATGAACATCAGTTAAAATAAAAATAAATCCTACACTCACAAAATCTCATTAAATAGAGAGGGAAATAGAACTGCAGACCTCACTTTGCTTGTGCTTCTGAATTCAGTTGCTTGCTAACTTAACACTGAACTATGAATCACTGCTAGACAAATCCTGATGTATTTTCTCTAATTCCTACCCAGTTAAGGTCACCCTCACTTGATCCCACTTGACTTCTATGTGATCTAGGTGTTATTCAGCCTTCAGAACTACAAAGCTCCAGGTACACATAAAGGCTCAACTTCATTTATTTGAAGAAGGTCAGTGAAAAGAAAGAAAAAAAAAAAGAAAAAAAAAAAAGAAAAAGAAAGAAAGAAAGAAAGAAAGAAAGAAAGAAAGAAAGAAAGAAGCAAACAAACAAACAAACAAACAAACAAAAAGATGGCTTTACAGTTTTGATCTTGTTTATTAGGCCTGCAAAACTCTTTTAGACTTCAGTTTTGGATTTTAGCTTCTAAAGGTAAAATGTGTAATGTACAAGAGGTTATAGTAAAGATTTTCCCTTTTCCGAATATGGAGCTACCTGGTGATGTGAAAATAAGGTGGGGAAAGGTACAAAAGAACATTGAAGATGTTACTTTCATCCTGCCTAACCACACATAAAGCGTACGTAGCGAATGATGTGCATGAGGCATACTATGTTGTAAAATCAGGGTGTGCTGTTTTCAGCTTTGATAATTTTCTTTATAGAGGCTGGTATGTGTCCTGTTTTGGATTTAGGAGAAAAATAATGCTTATAACACACTGATGTTTTACTTGTTGAAAAGAACTGTTTATACAGAGTCAAGGAATTTTCGTCTTCTCATACCTTCCTGCCAGTGAGGAGGCTGCGGATGCACAAGAATCTGGGAGGGGACAGAATCAAGACACTAGATACAAACTGGCCAAAAGGATATTCCATATGACATCATGTTAAAAAATAAAAAATCTGGGAACGTTGGCCAGGGAGAGGACCACTGCTCTGGGTAAGGCTGGGCTTCGGTCAATGAGTGGTGAGCAATTACATTGTTCATTACTTGATTTGTATATATATATATACTACATATATGTATATGTACATTATATATATAATATAATATGTATATTTATGTATATGTGTATATATTATTTTCCCTTCCTTTTTTTGTCCTATTAAACTGTATTTATCTCTACACACTAATTTCACCTTTTTTTTTTTTTTTCCAATTATGTCTCTCCTTCCACTGGGAGTAGGGTAGGGGAAGTAGAAAACAGATGTGTGGTGCTTAGATGCCTGCCAGGTTAAAACACAACACAGGGATAGATCCAGTAATATTCTGAATGTTCCTGTGAATAGCACAAAAGTTTTAATATTGTCAATACCTATAAAGATAATAATCAAGTCTTTGCTGATGTGATGGGATTTGGAATTGCTTATCCCCAAACATCTTGTACAACAGGGACATCTTTAAAAATCTGGGGAAGCAGGAGAAACTTGTCTCTATTCCTGAGCTTCCTGGTGTCATGTGACTTCATGAGTTTTCTTGTTACTCATAACAAAATTTGGAAGGAGTTAAAGCTCATTTATACTGACCTTTTTGAGGATACCATGTATAATCTATGTCTATTGCTGGAGAGCTTCCATTTCTGAAGAAATTATAATTTAGAATACTTTGAAAATATTTAGTTGCTATTAAAAACAGAACAATCCCAGCCAAAGTTAGCCGTGAAGAGGAAAATGAGCTGACAAAATTATCCTAACTCCATTCAGATTAAAGGAAGTATCTGAAACAATCCTGCAAGATAAAATACAACAATTTTGATTCAATTTTTGAAAGTTTTCTACAGTGTAGCATTCTGCTCTGACATTCTAATTGAATTCTGAAATACCTATAATACAACCAGTAAATTCAGTTATCAAAAAATTAACCTTAATAAGGTCAGTGTAAATGTTACTATATATGCAGCCAATTTAAGGAATAAAGCAGCTTATTTATTATTATTATTATTATTATTATTATTATTATTATTATTATTATTATTATTATTATTATTATTATTATTATTATTATTTTTAATAATAATAATAATAATAATAATAATAATAATAATAATAATAATAATAATAATTTTCTTTTCAGCTTGGGACTTTAAGTGATGTAGAAAATTTTCAGACTTTCTTATTGTATACAAAAGATATACACTTCTTTTAATCTCTAAATAAATAAAAACACTGAAAAAAAAAAGTTACCTGAGGAAGACCCAGAAACTACAGACTGGTGAGCCTCATATCCGTGCCTGAGAAGATCCTCCTAGAAGCAATGTCAAGGCACATACAGAACAAGAAAGTTGATCCGAGAAATTCAGCATTACTTCACCTAGGGCGAATTGTGTCTGACCAATCTGGTGGCATTCTTTGATGGTATGACTGCATCAGTTGACAAGGGAAGACCAACTGACGTTATCTAACTGGTCTTCTGTAAGACCTTTGACATGGTCTCATACAACTTCCTTATCTCTAAATTGGAGGGAGATAGATTTGAAGAGTGGACTATTTTGTTGGGTTTATGTGGCAAAGGTTTCATAGGAGGGGGGGATGCAGGGGTGACCTCTGTGAGAAGAGTCCAGAAGCTGCCCCATGTTAGATAGGAGCCAGTGCAGTCTCTAAAAGGACCCACTGCTGGCCAGAGTTGAGCCAATGAGTGCTGCTGGTTGCATCTCTGTCAGAGAAGATTTAAGAAGGGAAAAACAAAAACAAACAAACAAAGAAAAAACCTCTGCTGTGCAACAGCAGCTGGGAGACCAAGGAGTGAGAAACAGCCCTGCAAACACCTGTGAAGAAGGAGGGGGAGGAGGTGTTCCAGTCACCATAGCAGAAGTTCCCCTGTGGCCCGTGGAGATGCCCATGTTGGAGCAGGCTGTCTCACTGCAGTCCATGCTGTACCATGGTGGAGCAGATTTCCATGCTGAAGCTGATGGAGGAGCCCATGGTAAAGCAGGTGAATGTGACCTGAAGGAGGCTCCCATGGAGAGCCTCTGCAGGAGCAGACACCAGGACAGACCTGTAGTCCATGGAGAGGGGACCATTCAGGAGCAGGTGATCTGACAGGAGCTGCTGCCCTCGGGGACCCATGTTGGAGCAGTTTGTTCCTGACAATTGGGCCTGTGATACAGACCTGTATTGGAACAGTTTTTGAAGAGCTGCAGCATGTGGGAAGATCACACAGGATCAGTTTGGGAAAGACTGTATCGTGTGGGATGGACCCCACATTAGAGCAGGGGGGAAGAGATTGACCATGACATAAAAGCAGAAACAAACTATTAGGGACTGACATCATCCCCCATTCCCCATTCCCTTGTGCTGCTTGGGGGGAGGAGGCAGAAAAGGGTGGATTGCAGGGCGGGGCCTCACTTGGACTACTGAATCCAGGTCTGGGGCTCCCAGCACAAGAAAGACATGGACCTGTTAGAGATGGTCCAGATGAAGGCCACAAATTTGATCAGAGGGCCGGAGCACCTCTTCTATGAAGAAAGACAGAGAGCTGTAGATATTTAGGCTGGAGAAGAGAATGATCCATGGAGACTTCAATGATGCTTTTCAGTACTTCTAGTGGGCTTATAAAAAAAAAGTGAAGAATGACTTTTTACATGTGCACATAGTAATAGGACAAGGGGGATGGTTTTAAGCTAAGGAAATTAAGAGGAAATTCTTTATTCAGATGGTGGTAAGGCACTGGAACAGGTTGCCCAGGGGCGTTGAAGATGCCCCTCTTTTGGGGGTGTTCAAGATCAGATTGGATGGGACCCTTGGCAACTTGATCTAGTGGGTGGTACTGCTGGCCTTGGCAGAGGGGTTGGAACTAGATGATCTATAAGGTCCCTTCTAACCCAAGCCATTCTATGATTCTGTGGTTCTATGATATATAAAAATACATATATATATGTGTAATATTTCTTTTGTCCCCTAAGTCTACGTTGTTTTTCTTCAAGTACTTTTATACTATTTGTGAATACTTCCCTGGCTTTTCTGGTTTCTTCAGTTATATAGCTATGTTGTGGAATTATTTGAATATATCAAAACATATAATAGTATACATCACAGTCCTGAGTTGACATCCTTGCAAAGCTAACATTATAACGTAGCTGTGAAGATAAAGTCACCGAGACAATCTTTTGTGATTTGTGATTTATCAGATTGTAAATTTTTTCATTTGTCTTTTGTAGTTCTGAAACATACCTCCACAAAAACAGTCTGCACCAACTCTTTCTGCCTTTTACTTAAATGAATTCAGAAGATTGCCTTACCATACATTTTCTTCTGATGTTTCCTTGCATAAATGCTCAAGTGGATCATAATGACTTTAGACCAATCTGCTCTTTTCAATCGTTACTTTTAATTTTATTTTTATTTTATTTTATTTTTATTATTGTTTATGTCTTTCATCATGCTGCAAAACAATTTCCCTGTTAGAAATAATCTCCCAATAGTCTTGAATATTCTCCACTTTTCGTTCTTAGTGACATATTCCAAGCTGGGTATACACACCAGGATTTTATATTTTTTCTCATTAAGCTCAATGTTGCAGTAAAATTGTGGTCAGTTTAACATCATTTTTTGCTTCTACGTTTCCACCTGAAATAAGAAAATAAAAGATCAGAGTAACCTGAAAAGACAAAATAATACAAAAGCATTGTATCTACAGCCAACTAGAATAGCTCTGGGAGAACATAGTTTCCAAATTACAGCCAAAGCAAATGTCAAGATACTTGAACACTTTATTCATCTTTGCTTATTTTTACAGGTTTCTGTAACTCTCCAGATGATCTTGACCAAAACATCAGATTCATAATAGTTTTAAACCAATCCCTTTAAAAGTTCTCCTTACAAGTGTTTTGGATGCAAGTAACATGTTCTAAAAATATAATCAATTTGGAATGTCTCCAGAGTTTCCGTTCAAGGAATTATAGCTTGCTAATGAACAGCATAAAATCTATCTGTTCCTAAGGAATATTTGTGATTGTCTACAGTGCCTGAACACAGACAGATACAAACGGGTGGGTTACTATTGTGAATTTCAGGAAAGAAAAGAACAACAACAACAACAAACTACAGACAGAAGCAAGTGAAGAAATATTTCACTGCATTGATAACTATGGTATATGACTTTAAAAAACACACTGCAAACATGAACCTTGCATGAGCCACCTCTAGTCACAACCTGGATGGTTTAAATGCCAGTTTTGTTCAGTCCTTGATTTTATTAATGTTGAAGCTATCAACAGAAATATTTAAACCTGGGATGACTAAGAGTACAGTTAAAGCGTTTATGAGTAATCTAGATATAAAGCCCTACAACAGCAATGCTGATCATATTAGGTGTGGCAAAGTTAGTGGGTGTTGGACTAGTTTGTTAATTGACCATGTCATATTACAGGGTAGATTTCTTTCTTTTCTTTTTTTTTTTTTATGTTTTTTGAATGCCCTGTTTGCATCTCTGTCTGCATCTTCATTGTATTCCAATACTTATCAAACAAAAATTTATATGAAAAGGGAAAAAAGTAAAACTGTGTTTAAATATTCGTTTTAAGATGACGTTTCTTCAGGGAAATTGATTATAAAGAGCAATATTTTCTAAAAGATCTTAATATAAGTGGTTTCACCTAATCAAGAGGAGGGAAAAATATTAGTTACACTCAGTTCAGAGTTAAATTTCTTCCTAATAGCTCTTTAGCAGTAGGGGTAGTAATAAAAGATCAGTAAAATAACTACTGAAATAGTCATTTATACTTAGAAACAAAAGTAAACTTTACATCACTGGTGTGATACACTAGCTTGTTGGTAAAGAGGAATGTGTATATAATATTATATTAATTATTTATATATATATTTGTTTATAAGTGTATTATATACATACTGTTAAAAAAACAAACAAACAAACAAACAAAAGACTTCAAATCACATATTTGGGTACCATGTATGTTGCATTAAAGGGTAAGGAAGTTTGGAAGGACCTAAATCCCCTTGAGTTCCAGCTTGTCCTCAAATATCAGAGGACATCCTAGGCTGCATAAGAAAAGGAGTGACCTGCAGGTTGAGGGACGTGAACCCTCTACTCTGTCCTTCTGAGGCTTTACTTGGAGTACTGTGCCCAGGTCTGGAGGTCCCAGCACAAGAAGGGTGTTGCTCTGTTTGAACAGGTCCAGAAGAGGGCCATGAAGATGATCAGAAGGCTGGAATACCTCTCCTACAAAGAAAGGCTGAGAGAGCTGAAGAAGTGAAGGCTCTGGGGTGACCTCACAGAAGCTTTTCAGTACATGAAAGGGACTTATAAAAGAGATGGAGAACAACTTTTTGCTCAATCAGATAATGATAAGACAAGGGGGAATGGTTTTAAACTAAAAGAGGGGAGATTTAGATTAGATCTTAAGAGGAAATTCTTCACTCAGAGGGTGGTAAGGCACTGGAGCAGGTTGCCCAGACACATTGTGGATGCCCCATTCCTGGTGGTGTTCAAGACCAGGTTGAACAAGACCCTGGGCAACCTGATCTGATGGGTGACATTGCCGCTTATGGCAGGGAGGCTAGAACTAGATGATCGTTAAGGTCTCTTCCAACCTGAGCCATTGTATGGTTCTACGATCAGAGGTGCTAGGGGCAGCTGAGCTTAGATTCTGAGTGAGGCACAATTTGGCACTGTAAATCCATTTATTTTCAATATATTAAATTGCCATGATCATGGATGCACAAATAGCACAATATTGAGATACTATAAGCCCAATCACATTAATTATATGAGTTATCACAGTCACAGATGCACAAATAATGCAATAGACTTTCAGTCTAGCAAATGACTGGTGTGGTTTACTAAGGCAGTAGGAGTACAGGTTCTTTTAGATTTCAGGTGATAAATACACTGTCTGCAAAGCATGTGTAAATACCAAGAATATGACAAACACAACCAACACAAAAAACGTGCTAACTTATGAAACAAGTCTATAGAGAATGCTATTTTTCCCAGGGAAGCAATTGATCTAACCAAGAGTTCAGATCTCACCCGACAGGCATCTATGGGAGGTGAAGAGAGGTTCAGCCCATCGACTGATCCCAAAAGTCAGCAATGCCCTTCCAACTACTCTGTAATGGTGTCTTGCATGACATTTTCCTCTCTTGAGCCATTATTGTACTATTTTATTACTTTTAGGTGGAGTTTTAGTGACTCTAGTCATGTGCATTTTCATCGTGATTGGTATAAATTTTTCTTGCTTTTGTTTAAAGGTATAGGCTCAGAGAAATTCAGAGCGCATGCTCAGTAGGGGGTGGTCACACCTTGGAATAGGGTAGCCTTTGAGATGGAGGTGTGTCTTGGTATTATAATGAGATTATAATGAGCAAAGTTCACCTAGAGGACATGATTTGGTTATCAGTTAGACTCAGGGCTGGCCATGCAATCTGTCTGTTCTGCAGTATCATCTGGTTCCCCATCCCTGCAGTGATAGTACAGAGACTGGACATAATGTCTTCACTTCACTCAACCCTCTGTGCTATATCTCTTAGAGTCAGTACACCAAGTTCCCCTGGTGTTACCAATACCTAAGATGCAGGCTATTTTGCCAAGGGAACTATCATGGAACAGATTCCTTACATATCTGTCACATCTCCCCTTGGAATTTTCCTAAATGCTGAACCTTCTATTAAGATGTGGACATGTTTAGCCTCAGTAAGTCACCTCCAGCAATTATTCCACAATGTACTCATGTAGTCCCTTGTCTAAATGTTTCTTTCATCTAAGTGTGCATATAGCTGAATTTAATTGAATTAAAAAAAAAAAAAATTATAACAATAACACAGCTATCTAAGAAGCACTGTTAAGAACTAAGAACAAGCATTTATAACAAAATCTGAAACACTTACTTCTGTTTTCTTACAGTCACTGTCCAGGGTTCTCTTTGTTTTCATTGCCCCTATTCTTTGAACAGACATGAAGTATTGTAGAGTAAAATTTTGTTTATAGAGCAAAACCATGACATTTTTTTTTTAATTTCCTCAAGGGTGATTAGACAGTAATGTTTTTCATTACTTATAGAATGAGGTTACAGTCTCAGAGGACTTGGTGTGGTATTTTAAGGTTGGTTGTACAGAAGCCTACATGAATGCCTACAATATACTACTACTACTACTACTTCTACTACTGCTACTTTAGATCTGTAGTGTAAATTAAAATTCATAATAGCAAAATTAACAAAGACATCTTGCATTATGTTCAGCTAATTTCTCTAGAATCTTTCTATTCTTTTAAAGCCTGTGCAATTTTTTGTCTTGCTAATGTATTTTTGATACAGTGAATATGTTCAAATTAAGTACATATATCAGGCAGCATTTGGTTGGTAATCTGAGTTGAATCAATGACAAAACAAAACAAAACAAAACAAAAAAAAACTGCCTGAGTCCTCTCAACATCTCAACACACAGGTGACTATAGCTTTACAACTGTTATTAGTCAGGCTTTAATGGCTGAATTTCAACATAGAAAGCATACAGATGTTCTTGCTGATATCCTAAACTAGCTAGGAAAAGATGTAAATCATTTGCAAGAACCTCATATGGTAAGTGATCACTGAATAAACAAGGTAAACTCCATTTTACATTTTTGTTTAATATCTGAAGATAGCATTTTAGTTGATGTTTCTTCTTCTTTTATGTGAAATACAGCATAGTGTTTCCTACTCTTGGGTTTTTAGCTGCCTTGCAATCTCTGAAGCAATGAGTTACCATGGATACTAGTGTATCCCCTGTGTTCCCAATCAAAAGTGTTAAATGATCTGTCCCTATTTGCAAGTGTTTACATTTCATACACGACCGCTGTTAAAAGTGCTGTCCCTTTTTAGATACAGAATGTTTTCTACATAAACGCAAAAGTATGTTTTCCATCCTAGAAACAGAATAAAGGATTTCCTCAAGTGGCAGAGGAAAACTGATATATTAGTGTAAATGAGTTCAATGAGACCTTTCATATAAATAGAGCAAATTTACATCTAGTCTTCAGCTGATAGTCTGAACAGAGAACACAGGGCGACAATGTAGTCAGGCATTCCTCCACTACCTTCTGATAGTTTAGTTCTGAGATTGTATCTAGCTACTATTAAATTCATAATAATTACTTATTCTGGCTTATAACATCAAAAGGCACCATATTTGTAGCATTAAATTGATTAAATTTTAAACAAAATTAAGTCTTTAAGCAGCACTTTTCTTGTGTTTCGCTTTTCATTTTTCTTTTGGGTAGTGGAAGTCAGACAAAATGTTAGAAGGCTCTTTTATAATAACAAAAGAAAAAAAAAAAAAACATTTTTTGTTATACCCAATTAATCAATATCTTCAATTCTCTTCAGATTATAAATAGTTGATAACCTTAGATTGTAGAATGATTCATAATAATGGGATAATTATTATTATAAAAGCTGCCATAATGAGTTCTTTATGAAAAGAATGGATGAAATTATGGCAGCAATATCATTGCAAGTTCTCTTGGAAAGTTTGTTACCTTTTCCCTGGTTGCTTATTTTCAAACACTTATGCTAGTGGATATATGCCAGCAGAGGTTTTTGAGCGGCCTTGTGATAAAACAAACTATGTAAACTGATCTGAGTTAGAAATCAGTGGGGAAAAAATACAGATATCGTGGTGTTTTTCATCCCTATTGATTTTTGATTTGGTTCATTACATAGCTGTGAAAGTACCTGTGCTGCCTAAGAGAGGATCACCTTGAATGGGAATAAGAAGAGTATGAGAGCTTCACAGGGAAAAAGCCTGATATACAGCAAAATTATAATAAAAAAACTACACAAGCCTATATGACTTCCACCAGAAATATAACATCATGTTGTAAAAAAATATACTTGTATTTACAAGTTGAAAATAAAAAAATATTGTTATACTTGCAGATTCTAAATTTAATAACAGTAACTGAATGCATACCATCTCTATCTGCATATGTATTATAGTGTGATGAGAAGAAAGCATCTACAGTGACAGAGATACCAATTTTTGGATTAACATATTCTGACATTTTAAGGTTTATTTTGTTTGTCAGTTTTTCCCTCTCATGCACAATCTGTCACTGCTTTATATATTTATTTTCTCTATATATTTTCTCAATGTTCTTTGAATATAATTACTTTTTGGCAAGCTTGTCACTACAGTAAAAATATATCAAACACACACAGACAGAGTCCTTTCAAGTAACATTCTTCTGTGTGACTTACAAAAGTAAGTGTTATGATATTGATATGGTTTCTTTTTTTTTTTTTTTTTTTTTTTTTTTTTTTTTTTTTTTATGTAAGCTTTCACCACGAATGATCTTTATAAACATACTTATTTCTTTCTTTTGTAAATATCTAAATTTCTTTATTAATATCTGTTTATCAGTCAATGCAGAAGAATAATCCTCTCAGTTTCACTGGATTACTTCCAAGCTTTGGTAGGAAGTTAAACATTCTTAGCTGAAATATGAAGCCTGCTAGGGTTTTGTGCAGTCAAAAGATGGTACTCTTCAGAATGTTACTAGTTATCCATGCAAAAGAAAAAGTGTATTGATCAGTTCACATAGGAGAATGAAACTGCAATGTGAGAAAAAAAAAAAAAATGTAATGGGAAAGTTTGACTTTATTAATTTGGGGGATAAAAAGGGAAAGATACATTATTACAAAAAAAAAAAAAAAATCCATTTATTTATACAAATCCAGCGTGGATTTCTTTACATGACTGCAAGCTGAACAAAAATATTTAGTTGTTGTATCCAGTAAATCAGAGCTAGGTCTACATCATTATCTTTCACTTTTTGTAAAAATTGAGAAGGTACAGATGAATGTGTATCTTCCTTGACTATACCTTGAAAATGGGGTCAGTTGAAATTCATGGAAAAAAGAAAAATCAACAGCTACCTACGGGAGGAAAATAAAAATAATAAAAATAATAAATAATATTAATAATAGTAATAGTATTATTAATAATAGTCCAAGTTATCTGTAAAGATATTAAAGAGAATGGGCCCCAATACCGACCCTTGGGGAACACCACTGGTGACTGGTTGCCAGCTAGATATCACTCCATTCACCACCACTCTCTGGGCCTGGCCATCCAGCCAGTTTTTAACCCAGCAAAGAATGTACCCATCCAAGCCACGGGCAGCCAGCTTCTCCAGGAGAATACTATGGGAGATAGTGTCAAAGGCCTTGCTGAAGTCTAGGTAAACTATGTCAACAGCAGTTCCCTCATCCACCAGGAGGGTCACTCGGTCATAGAAGGAGATGAGGTTGGTCAGGCAGGACTTGCCTTTCATGAACCCATGCTGACCAGGCCTGATCCCCTGGTGGTCATGCATATATTGCATGATTGCCTTCAAGTTGACATGTTCCATCACCTTTCCTGGCACTGAGGTATGGTTGACAGGCCTGTAGTTCCATGGGTCCTCCTTATGACCTTTCTTATAGTTTGGAATCCCATTAGAAAGTCTCCAGTCATCCGGGATCTCTCTGGATGACCGAGATCACTGATTGATGATGGAAAGTGGACCAGCAATCACATCCGCCACCTCCCTCAGCATCCTTGGGTAGATCCCATCTGACCCCATGGACTTGTGACAGTCCAGGTGGAGCAGCAGGTACCTAACTGTTTCCACCAGAACTGAGTGTGTGTGGGGGGTTCTTCTGTTCCCCATCCCAGACTTCCTGTTCAGGAGGCTGAGTACTCAGAGGATAACTAGTCTGGATAGTAAAGACATGTAAAGAAGGCATTAAGAAACTTAGCCTTTTCCTTATCCTCAGTAGTAATTTCTTAATCGGAGGTATCAAAATCTACAAACACTGGGGGACAATGAATAGAGGGGAAACAGATTCTGAGTTTTTATTCATACTTATTATTTACTTATTGATTTTTTTAAAATCTCTATTTATTTATTTGTTTGTTTGTTTGTTTGTTTATTTGTTTATTTATTTCCTGTGCAATTCACATGGTGTGTTCTATGGATACTTCCGGTAGCTGAAAATGCCAAAAAAATCTTGATATAAATTGGTGGTGGCTGTCCATCAGTATACTGCTATGTTTTTGACTGACCCACAACAGATCTTTTATTTTATCATCTCTCTGTTAAATTCAATTCTTTTGCTAACTGTAGACTGTCAATGGCACTGCCTTCAATTAGTTTTCATTTATGCCCATGGTATAGGTGTTGGAACATCAGTTTAGGTGAAACCCTCAAATCAAGCCAGAAAAATATTATTTTTACAGGTGACCATCTTTAGTTCTTGCTAGAATTAAATTTTTTGAAGTTGTAAGTACAGCTCTGCAAAAGTCTGATCACTCACACCAGCTCTTAATATTTTTGCTGGGGAATTCTAGTGTTCAATGAAAAGTCCTAAATTAAATAACAACAACAATAATAATAATAATAATGTCTAAATAAAAAATTCAAAGGAACCTAAAGTATGTTGTCATTAGGATCACATACAGCTTCAGTAAAGTGGAAAAGACACCAGAATTTTTAAAAACATATTTATTTTTGTCACAAAATAAAACTGTAAAACTAAGTTTCATTGTGCTTGCCTGAAGGATAAGGCGTTTATATAGAACATATAGTATTATAGAAACATAGAATACTAGAATGCTTTGGGTTGGAAGGGACCTTAAAGGTTGTCTAGTTCCAACCCTTGACAGGGGGAGGGACACCTTCCACTAAATTAGGTTGCCCAAAGCCTCATCCCAACCTTTCATTGGTGCCTTGAACTGTTCTTAGGGTAGGTCACCTACAGCCTCTCTGGGCAAACTTTGTGGGTAACCAGTGCCTCACCACTCTCATCAAAATGACTTTCCTCCTTTTATCAAATATAAACCCACCTTTTTTATTTGTTTGTTTTGTTTTAAAACAGTTACTCCTTGATCTATCACTACGTTTCCTTATAAAGAGTCTTTCTCCACCTTTCTTGTAGACTCCCTCTAAGTATTGGAAAACCAGTACCAGATCTCCCTGAAGCCTTCTCTTCTCTTCTCTAGGCTAAATGACTCCAGCTTTCACAGTCTCTCTTTACCAGAGAGAGGTACTCCAGATCTCTGATCATCTTTGTGGCCCTCCTCTGGACCTATTCTAACATGTCTACATCTTTCTTATGTTGTGGGTCTCAGAGCTGAGCACAGTACTCCAGGTGGAGTTTCCCAAGAGCAGAGAAGAAGGGGAGACTCACTTCCTCCTGTTAGCTCCAGAAGGAGCTCCACCTGTTAGCTATGCTTCACCTCCACCTGTTAGCTACGTTTCTTTCAATGCAGCCCTTGATAACGACTGTCTGTCTGGGTTGCAAGCGTACTTTGCTGGGTCAAGTTCAGTTTTTCATCAGCCAACACCCCCATGCGCTTCTCAATCATAGAATTATAGAACCATTTAGGCTGGAAAAGACCCTCAAGATCATCAAGTCCAACCTAGTTAACCTAGCATTGCCAAGTCTACCACTAAATCATGTCCCTAAACACCACATCTACAAGTCTTTTGAATTCCTCCACAGATAGTGACTCAACTACTTCCCTGGGCAGCCTGTTCAGATGCCTCACAACCCTTTCAGGAGACAATTTTTTTTCCCAATAACCAACCTATACCTCCCCTTGCACAGCTTGAGGCCATTTTCTCTTTTTCTATCGCTTGTTGCTTGGGAGAAGGGACCGAACCCCACCCAGCTACAACCCCTTTTGAGGTAGTTATAGAGAATGATAAGGTCTCCTCTGAGACTCTTTTTCTCCAGGATAATTAACCCCAGTTTCCTCCACTGTTTCACCAGCATTGTTGTCCCTTTTTTTTTTTTTTTTTTTTTTTTTTTTTTTAACGTGCTCCAACACCTCAATGTCCTTCTTGTAGTGAGAAGCTCAACACTGAACATAGTATTTGAGGTGCAGTCTCAACAGAGCTGAGTATAGAGGGACCATCATTTCCCTAGAACTGATGGCCACGCTATTTCTGATAAAAGCCTGGTTGCCGTTAACCTTCTTGGCCACCTGAGCATACTGCTGGCTCACATTCAGTCAGCTATTGACCAATACTCCCAGGCCCCTTTCCACCAGGCAGCTTTCCTGCCACCCTTCTTCCAGCCTGTAGTGATGCATGGGCTTGTTGTGCCCCAAGTGCAGGACACAGCACTGAGCCTTGCTGAACCTCAGACAGATGGCTTCAGCACATACGTCCGGCCTATCCAGGTCCCTCTGTAGAGCTTTTGTACCCCTGAGGAGATCAGCACTCGTGCCTACATTGGTGTTCTCTGTAAACATACTGAGGGTGCACTCAATCCCTTTGTCCAGATCATTGATAAAGATACTGAAGAGAACAGGCCCCAGTACTGAGCCCTGGGGGACACCACATGTGATCAGCCTCCAACTGGATATAACTCCATTTGCCACAACGCTTCGGGCCCAGCCATGCAGACTGTTTTTTTACCCAGCAAAGCATATGGCTATCCAAGCCATGAGCAGTCAATTTCTCCAGAAGAATGCTGTGGGAAATGGTGTTAAAGGTTTTACTAAAGTCTAGGCAGACCACATCCACAGCCTTTCCCTTATGCACTGTGTCACCTTGTCATAGAAGGAAATCAGATTCTACGAAATTCATAAACCTCAATTAGGGATCAAGAATAAAATTGTTTGTGAAGGCAATCATTCAGTGTTCTAACTTAGAGGCTTCTGGAAGCTGCCTAAAATTGAATTTTGTTGGGATGTATTTCTTAGTGAAATCATACCATGCCACATGTACTCTCAGAAAAAAAAAAAAAAAATGTTCACAGTTGTTCGTGTATGTGCATGCATCCTCAAATGCCCACATAAATACACAAATAAGGGAAAAGATGAGAAAATATCTAAGAGCACTGTTCGTTTGGAATATCTATGTACAAGACTGGGAAGGCTTGCAGATGACAAGTGACTTTTTTATTTGACAATCCTCACACATCTATGCCTGCAGAAATTGGGTGTCAGAATCCATTTAATTTTTATTTTTCGTTATTAATTAATGTATTCATTTATTTATTTTTATTGTTACATCTTGAAACCCCCATATAAATAGCTCTCTTTGAGACCTGAACTCTTATGTAAAAGTCACAAAATTAATGTCTACATACCTGTTGCTTTTAGCCTTTGGTGTGAACTTCTAAAATATATTTTTTTCTGAGTTAAAAAAAAGACTAATATGTTATATGAAATAAATGTAATCATTATGGTGTTTCTTGTATCCTGTAATTTAAGAAGCCAATTCAAATATCAAGTAGTTATTTAAACTTTATATACCAATTTAAAATCTTAGTTTGCAGATATTTATGTAGGGTTTACTGATTAATAAATTAAGCATAAATATCTAAATAAATAGAAATTGCTAATGTCCATCCTGAATATAAAATAGATAAACTCAATTTTTTCATGTAGGTTAGTAATAACCTCTAAAACCATTTATTGTCTCACGTATTCCAATCCTTAAGCAATTAATATCAGGTGTAGATTATTTAAGGGACAATCTCTGCAGCATTGAAGAATTCGACTTTTTTTCATAATTAATTTGTAGCATTTGCCACTGTTTTAATTACATTACAAGAAAATGTTTATGGACTGTAAGTTAGTTTCTCCTCATTTCCTCATCTTCTCTTCCTCTCATCCCCCCCCCCCCCCCCCCCCCCCCCCTTTATGTTTTTCAGTTGTGGCATTCATTTCAGATAAAGGCTTTGAAGTTTGTTTGTTTGTTTGTTTGTTTGTTTGTTTTTTCCAGCCACAAGTATTTAAAATGCAAATGGCTTTTCTGACAAAGATGATAATTTGTAATATAATATGTTTTCTAGTTCATAGTGATGATAGTTAAAAGAGTACAGTGTAGTGCAAATTAAAAACTTTTAGAATGAAAATTTGCATGAACAACTGGGGAACAAGAAAAATTTGATAGGTTCAATTTCAGCATCAGTATTTCTTCTGCTTTGTGAACTGTGTTTATTTACACATTTAAGAACAATTTAAAATAATTCAAAACAATTGATTCTTGTCATGAGTTGGTAATACTTGTTTGCATTTTATTTCAAAGACAGTTTCCAACAAGGACCTGAAACCAAATCAATAGTCTGAAGAATTTCATGACAGGATTCATGTAAGTAATTCAGACACAAACAGATTGCACAGCATATATGCACTGTCATATATATGTATATATATTCTTATTTCATTTTTCCCATTCTTGTATATCAATTTATGAATGACTATTCCCCCTTTGGGATAACTTTAAGATGCACTGATTTATATTAGATAAAGTGGAGTCTGTTGGTTGACATTCTGATAACATTTTCTGGATCTCAGCTGATCTTTTTCATTCATTTTTAAGAATTATCAAGGATCTGAATGCAATCTTAGCTCGTGTTGTAGCTTAAACTTTAACATTTTTTAACTTAATTTATTTATTATCTTTTTAATATATACAGATAACTTCTCAAGTAGGCGATTCAATTGAAACTGGTGCTACCTAAATTATCTAGATGAATCACATGTGGTAACACTGCTGTGTAAGTTTCCTTAAATTGTTGTGAACAGCTGAATGCCATTTCAGCTGAGGTTGCATTATGGTGAAATCAATGTTCTTAACTAACACTAATAGACAAAAATAAGTAAATAAATAAATAAATAAAATATCTCAAAACACCTGTGTCAGACTGACTATGAACTTGATTATCTATGTGATTTGTTGTTATTGAAACTTTTGTTGTTCCTTCATTTTAAAACTATTACTGTTTATTATTAAAGCCTATTATGGCAGTTAATTTTCCTAACCAATACAAATACTGTGAGGCCACCATAACTTCTTGAAATAAATTTCAGCGGTTTGATGAATTTTATTTCCTGCCACTTAAGGCAATGAAGATTATTCAGAAATACAGAAACAATTATACAGATGTCTCTTCTCTGAGACATCATTAATATACAAATAAGCCTAAATTAGAATATTTTCTTCAGTATTGATGCTGATTTTTAAAAGTAAAATAAATACACAGACTGTGTTAAAACAATGTTTTATTTATTTGAATATCCCATCTGTGCCACAAGCCTGTAACAGATGCCATAACAGATTTTTCTGTACTAGTCAATTAAAATGGCCAGAGTGCAAGTTTGAACATCTCCTTTAATGACTAAACAGCATGGATGTTAATAGGCATGATTTTATCTCTGTTAAAAAAATACTCTCCCAGAACACACCAAGGAATGGTTTTGGGTTACACCATGACAGTTTCCAGAAACCGTTTTCCTCTTAGAAGGAAATATTTTTATTTTTTTATTATTATTTTTTTTTCCTCTGGACATAGATCATTACAAGCCACTATATTCAGGGCAGAAAATATTTTTACTAGTTATAACCCTTGTGTTCATAGCCCTTGATGCCTTTTTATTCTATGAAATAGTTCAATTATTTTCAGACCATGTGAAAACTTTTGAAGTCCAAAACGCTGGGGAAATGAGCTGTTCTACAGCTTGCTCATATATTCTGTCTCAGAACTGTTCACAGGATTCAAGAGGTGGTTAGGCTGAAGGTTTATACTATCATAAATAGAAGAATAGCTGCAATATATGTTTTGATCCCTATCATTTTGCTTAAATGTTTTTTATTTTTTATTTTTTTATTTTTATTTTTTATTATTTTAGGATTGTCCTGACCCAGGTGCAGCACCTTGCACTTTGGCTTGTTGAACCTCATTAGGTGGGCCCAATTCTCTAGCTTTTCCAGGTCCCTTTGGATGGTATCTCTTCTTTCTGTTTTATCAACTGCACCACTCAGATTGGTGTCGTCTGCAAACTTGCTGAGGGTGCACTCAATCCCACTCTCTATGTCATTAATAAAGATATTAAACAGTACCAGTCCCAGGACAGACTGCTGAGGGACATCACTCATCACTAGCCTCCAACCGGAAATAGAGCCATTGACCACTACTCTGGGTATGACCTTCAAGCCAACTCCTTATCCACTGAATGGTCCACTCATCAAATCCATATCTCTCCATTTTGGAGATTAGGATGTCATATGGGAACGTGTCAAAGGCCTTACAGAATTCCAAGCAGATGACATCAGCTGGTCTTCCCTTGTCAGATGATCAGTCACTCCATCATACAAGGCCACCAGAATGGTCAGGCATGATTTGCCCTTGGTGAAGCCATGCTGGCTGTTCTGGATCACCTCCTTGTCCTACATGTGCCTTAATGTTGCCTCCAGAAGGATCTGTTCCATGATGTTGCCAGGCACAGATATGAGGCTCACCAGTCTGCAGTTTCCTGGGTCTTCCTTTCTACCCTTTTTCGAAAATGGGAGTGATGTTTACCTTTTTTTCTGGTGTCTGAGAACTTTACCTAACTGCCTTGATTTTTCAAATATGACGGAGAGTGGTTTGTCAACTACATAAGCCAATTCCTTCAGGATGCTGGGATGCATGTCATCAGGCCCCATAGACTTGTACTTGTTTAGTTTTGTCAGGTGGTCTCAAACCTGCTCTTCACTTACAGTGGGTGGGACTTTGCTCCTCCAGCCTCCATCTATGGGTTCAGGAAAATGAAAGGCTTGGGAAGCCTGACTGGCAGTGAAGACTGAGGCAAAGAAGTTGTTGACAGCCTTAGTCTTCTCCATGTCTGTCATTACCAGTTCACCATTCTCATCCATCAGAGGGGGCTACACTCTCTTTGGCCTTTCCTTTCTGTGCAACGTACCTATAGAATCATCTCCTGTTCTTCTTTTAATCCCTTGCCAAGCTCAGTTTCATCTGAGCCTTGCCAATCTTGATCCCATCCCTGCACATGCAGACTTCATCTCCTTACTTTTCTCAGGACGTGTGTCCCTGCTTCCACTGCCTGTGAATTTCCTTTTTGTGATTCAATTTGACTAGCAGGTCCTTACCCAACCAACCCAGTTGTCTTCCCTCCCTGCCTGCTTTCGTACATAGGGGTATGCAGAGTTCTAGTGCTCTAAGGAAAACATCCTTAAAGAGTTGCCAGCTCTATTCAGATCCTTTGTCCCTAAGGATGATGTTCCAGGGGAATCTCATCCACTAGGTCTTTAAATAACTTGAACTTCACTCTTAGGAAGTTCAGGGTCCTGACTTTGCTCTTTGCCAGGCCCCTATTCCTTGAGATCACAAACATAACCAGGGCATGGTCACTGCAGCCCAGACTGCCTTCAGTCTTGACCTCTTTAATGAGCTCTTCCATGCTGATGAACTCCATGCCAAGTAAAGCTTATCTTCTGGTTGGTTTGTCTAATACTTGGAACAGGAACTTATCCTCAACATACTCAAGGAATCTCCTGGATGACTTACAGCCTGCTGTGTTTAGCGCAGGCAGGGCGGGCAGGAAGGGCGGAGCGCTCACACCCGTCCATAGGGACACCTCCTCTAAGGGCGCTCTCCCGTCAGCTGGACTACAATGGTCTCCACCAGGCACGGTGCTATCTCTAGGAAGTCAGTATACACCCAGACCGACTGCCCGTCCAAACATGCAGCAGTTCAGGTCTCCGGATGCGGGGAGTGTCTGAGCCTCTTGCTGCCATCGGCGGGAGGCAGGGGGACTGCTTGCGTGAGGTGCGAGCAGGTGGACGACCTGGTCCGCATGGTGGCGGAACTCAAGGAGGAGGTGCAGAGGTTGAGGGATATCAGGGAGTGCGAGCGGGAGATAGACTGGTGGAGTGACTCCCTGCAGGACCGGAGGGAGAGGGACCAGGGTGAGATGCCCCAAAGGGGGGTGGACCCCCTGCCCTGTTGCCATCGGGCAGAGGGAGGGGACCTGCAAGTTGAGGAGGAATGGAGACAGGTCCCTTCTCGACCTCGCAGGAGATGCCCTCCCCTTCCGGCGCTGCCTTCCCAGGTGCCCTTGAACAATAGGTTTGAGGCCCTGGAGCTTGAGAGACCGGTGGGTGAGGACGAGGTAGGAAGCCTACCCAGGAGGATGCCTGAGGTGAGGAAGTTGGCTCCACGCCTCAGGACTGCCTCCACCAAGAAAGAGAGAAGGGTGATTGTTGTGGGCGACTCCCTCCTCAGGGGAACGGAGGGCCCTATTTGTCGGCCTGACCCCACGCATAGGGAAGTCTGCTGCCTCCCTGGGGCCAGGGTCAGAGACGTTACCAGGAAGCTTCCAAACCTGGTTCGCCCCTCTGACTATTACCCACTTTTGATAGTCCAGGCTGGCAGTGATGATCTTGAAAAGAGAAGCCTGAAGGCTATCAAACAGGACTATAGGGGGCTGGGACGATTGGTGGAGGGAGCGGGAGTGCAGGTGGTGTTTTCGTCTATCCCTACGGGGGAAGGGAGAGGCACGGAGAGGACATGGAAAGCTCACGTGGTTAATAGGTGGCTCAGAGGCTGGTGCCAGCACAGAAATTTTGTTTTTTTTCACCATGGGGAGCTTTACTCGGCACCCGGCCTGATGGCCCCAGATGGGTCCCTATCTCCAAGGGGAAAACGGATCCTAGGCCAGGAGCTGGCGGGGCTCATAGAGAGAGCTTTAAACTAGGCAAGAAGGGGGACGGGGCTCAAAGAAGGCTTGTTGGAGCCGTGCCGGGGGAAACAATGGCTAGGCTGGGGAAGAAGGCGATGGCCCAGCTGAAGTGCATCTACACTAATGCACACAGCATGGGTAACAAACAGGAGGAGCTGGAAGCCATCGTGCAGCAGGAGGGCTACGACTTGGTTGCCATCACGGAGACGTGGTGGGACCGCTCCCACGACTGGAGTGCTGCAATGCCTGGCTATCGGCTCTTCAGGAGGGACAGGCAGCACAGAAGGGGTGGTGGCGTGGCTCTCTACATTAGAGAATCTTTTGATGTTGTGGAACTCCAGGCTGGGAATGATAAGGTTGAATCCCTGTGGGTTAGGATCCGCGGGAAGGCCGGCAAGGCTAGCGTCCTGGTCGGGGTCTGTTATAGACCGCCGAACCAGGATGAGGAGACGGATGAGGAGTTTTATAGGCAACTGACAGAAGTTGCAAAATCGTCGGCGCTTGTCCTCGTGGGGGACTTCAACTTCCCGGATATATCCTGGAAACACAACACGGCACAGAGAAAGCAGTCTAGGAGGTTTCCGGAGAGTGTGGGAGATAGCTTCCTGATGCAGCTGGTCAGTGAACCTACCAGGGGTGGTGCCCCGCTAGACCTTCTCTTCACAAACAGAGAAGGACTGGTGGGAGATGTGGTGGTCGGAAACCATCTTGGACAGAGTGACCACGAAATGGTAGAGTTCTCTATTGTTGGCGAGGCCAGGAAGGGGACCAGTAAAACTGCTGTTTTGGACTTCTGGAGGGCTGACTTTGAGCTGCTCAGGACGCTGGTTGGCCGAGTCCCTTGGGAGGCGGTTCTGAAGGGCAGAGGAGTCCAGGAAGGCTGGGCGCTCCTCAAGAAGGAAATCTTAACGGCACAGGAGCGGTCCGTCCCCACGTGCCCAAAGACGATCCGGCGTGGAAGAAGACCGGCCTGGCTCAACAGAGAGTTGCGGCTTGTGCTTAGCAGGAAAAAGAGGGTTTATAATCTTTGGAAAAAAGGGCAGGCCACTGAGGAGGGCTACAAGGATGTAGCGAGGCTGTGCAGGGAGAAAATTAGAAAGGCCAAAGCTCATCTGGAGCTCAACCTGGCTACTGCCATTAAAGACAACAAAAAATCCTTTTACAAATATATCAGTGCGAAACGGAGGACTAAGGAGAATCTCCATCCTTTACTGGATGCGAGGGGAAACCTGGTTACTAAGGATGAGGAAAAGGCTGAGGTGCTTAATGCCGCCTTTGCCTCAGTCTTTAGCGGCAATACCGGTTGTTCTCTGGATACCCAGTGCCCTGAGCTGGCGGAAGGGGATGGGGAGCAGGATGTGGCCTTCGCTATTCATGAGGAAATGGTTGGCGACCTGCTAAGGAGCTTGGATGTGCGCAAGTCGATGGGGCCCGATGGGATGCACCCGAGGGTACTGAAAGAACTGGCAGAGGAGCTGGCCGAGCCGCTTTCCATCATTTATCGGCAGTCCTGGCTATCGGGGGAGGTCCCAGTTGACTGGCGGCTAGCCAATGTGACACCCATCTATAAGAAGGGCCGGAGGGCAGACCCGGGGAACTATAGGCCTGTCAGTTTGACCTCAGTGCCAGGAAAGCTCATGGAGCAGATTATCTTGAGGGTCATCACGCGGCACTTGCAGGGCAAGCAGGCGATCAGGCCCAGTCAGCATGGGTTTATGAAAGGCAGGTCCTGCTTGACGAACCTGATCTCCTTCTATGACAAAGTGACGCGCTTGGTGGATGAGGGAAGGGCTGTGGATGTGGTTTACCTTGACCTCAGTAAGGCTTTTGACACCGTTCCCCACAACATTCTCCTCAAGAAACTGGCTGCGCGGGGCTTGGACTGGCGTACGCTTCGCTGGTTAGA